>NW_010205553.1:0-34772 GCF_000695765.1 Mesitornis unicolor
TGTGTTGAGGTGGCCGGGGACACGTGGGTTTGGTTTTTTTTCTGGGGCACAAAATGGGATTTTAGGGGTACGGTACATTTTTCAAAACCTCTGCAATACGAATATTTAAACATCTGCTTACTACAGTTTTTGAAAAAAAATTATATAATATATAATTAATTTATGCTTCTACTCAGTGATCGAGAGAGATGATTCTGCCCCTCTGCTCCACTCTGGTACCCCACCTGGGTAGTGTGTCCTGCTCTGGAGCCCTCAGCACACGAAAGACATGAACCTGTTGGAGCGGGCCTAGAGGAGGGCCACAAAAATGGTTAGAGATCTGGAGCACTTCTCCTATGAAGACAAGATGCGAGAGTTGGGGCTGTTCAGCCTGGAGAAGAGAAGGCTGTGGAGAGATCCTATAGCAGCCTTCCAGTACCTGAAGTGGTCCTACAAGAAAGCTGGGGAGGGACTGTTTACAAGGGCAGGTAGCGATAGGATGAGGGGTAATGAATCATAGAATCATTTGGTTGGAAAAGACCTTTAAAATCATCAAGTCCAACCATAACCTAACTACCAAATCTGGAGCTAAACGATGCCCCTTAATACAATGTCAATGTATCTTTTGAACATCTCCAGGGATGGTGATTCAACCACCTCCCTGGGAAGCATATTCCAGTAGTTAGTCACCCTCTCAGTGAAATAGTTTCTTCTAATGTCCAACCTAGACCTCTCCTGGCACAATTTTAAGCCATTTCCTCTTGTCCTATTACCTGTCACTAGGGAGAAGAGACCCACACACACCTCACTACAGCCTCCTTTCAGGTAGTTGTAGAGGGTGATAAGGTCTCCCCTCAGCCTTCTCTTCTTCAGGCTAAACAACCCCAGTTCCCTCAGATGCTCCTCAAAAGACCCTTCACCAGCATCATTGCCCTTCTCTGCACCTGCTCCAGCACTTCAAAGTCTTTCTTGTAGTGAGGGTCCCAAAACTGAACACAATACTCAGCACGTGGCCTCACCAGTGCTGAGTACAGGTGGATGATCACTTCCCTACTCCTGCTGGTTACACTATTTCTAATCCAGGACAGGATGCTGTTGGCCTTCTTGGCCCCCTGGGCACACTGCTGGCTTACATTCAGTCAGCTGTCAATTATAAGAATATCAGCTTTCCAGAATGTTGCAAAGCCCATATGTTTTCTCCAGCTTTTGTCTTACTGGTGATTGAAGACTATTTTTTGTTTGTTTTAATTATTAATTACAGTATTTAAAGCTGTTGGTTTTATAGCTCCATAATATGTAAAAGGAATTAAGAGCAGAAAAGAAATTACATATTTTGTATATTATGGGCGCATGTCTGGTTAACCTGGCTCGGAAACAAAGGGTTTATTACCTCTGAAAAGTTACAAAGCAAAGCAAGAATAATGGCCAGTGGTGTGGAATAGCTTGTCTATGAGATAAAGCAAACAAGACTAGGACTCTTTCATGTGAAAAAGGGTGGATTCAAGTGGAGATAATAAAAGTCTATGAAAAATCTTATCAGTGTGGAGAAGGTGACTAGGAAATTAAATTAACAGGAAACAAGTCTAAATCAAATGTGTTGTGGAAGCTAGGGTGCAAAGTGCATTCCAGTGAAAATTAAACAGTTCATGGAGTACCGGGTCATCAGCAGATTTTAAGCATGATGCAGTCTGACTCAGTCACTGAACTACAGCCTGTCACAGCTGGGTATGGAAACCAGGTAAAGAATCACACTGTGCACACCTTGTTCCATAAACCCTGTAAACCTACAAGACAACGTATTCGTCACTCATCATGGCCAGACACAAGAAGCCAGACTGGTCTTAAGTGGTATGACAGTTCTTAACTGGAACAGCATGTGCTCTGGTCTGGCATTTTTAAATCCATGCAGATGCCTTTGTTGATTTCCATGGAAGAGCAAACGTGCCTATCCCTAGCCGTGCTGCCAAAATAATACTTTCTTCTTCCCTTGTTCACAGAGTTCTCCTATCCGGAGCTTGCTGTGCTTCCCTCTTTCCATTCCAGACCTGCATGATATTGTTGCCAGGACATTACTCACCTGCAGCACCTGTACAGAATACTTCTTGTAAGTGTGGAGGCTTGGGTGTAAGATGAAGAATGGGGCCTATGCACACTTTTTAGAGCACAAAAAATATTTTTTAAAAATATTACCTGAAAAATACATGCTTTATTTTGCTGCAGATACTTGATGGAGTAGAGGAGATCTTTCAATAAGAATGTTGGCCCAAATTGAGTTTATCACATGTTTTTTCTGGCCAAGGAGAGAGGCAGATAATGGAACAAGCAATACGATATAAATGAGCTGTCATTGTGTTATTTATGGTTTTGAAATCCAGCCTATGTCACAGTCTACCATGTCCATTGGTCACAAAACATTCTATTGGTCCAGAACATTCTGTAGCTGTATTTTTCTTATTTAATTGTTATAAAGAAAGAAAAAGGACCAACTATGGAATGTCTCCATACTTAAGTGTTCCTTAGAAAAAATGGTATGTGAGTTCTATTTAAGTAAAATAAAGAGTATAATGCAATTCTCCTCTCATCAGTCTCCTTCTGTAGGCAAATCAGCAACACTTCGCATTCAGCTTTGCCAAAGGCTGCTGATGCTGCTGATAGAAAGAAACAGTATTACTGTCCTATTAAATAATGATGATCTGCAAGCATATCCAGAGCTATTTCCTTTTATTCCAAGTTTCAAAGAACTATGATTCTTCAGAGTGAAGATTAGAGCTCATTCCAGTTTCTAAATGGCCTTACTAGGTAGAGGATTAATTAAATGACCTCTTGAGGTCCTGTCCCTTTTGTGTGTGTATGATTCTACACCTAATAGTAAGATGACATCATGTGTGACCAACCACCATTATTTTCCTTTGCTCATCATAGCAATTGAGGAGGAGAAAAGCAAGGAAACTTGAAAAATATATATACTTTCTATACTTTTGAGACCCTCTGTGGGTGCAATGACATTTCTAGGGTACACCACTGCCACAGGACATATTTCATGGCATCTTTTGAAAGCATCAAAATGAAGGCCTGAAACAAAACAAAAGCATTAAAGGTATGCAAACAGTATGGGTTATTGGAGGTTTATGTTATAAATTCTTAGATATTTAGTGTCCAGTTCAGTGCTAAAGGCAAAATATATTCAGGAAAGCATGTTCAAAATCAAAGCATTGTTAGAGCAGTGATATAAAATCCGTAGAAAATTTTGTTTTAAATTATGAATATTTTACATTCAGACACTAGATGCACTGTGATCTGCAGTTAGTAGGGCAGAAATGTTACTAAAGGGCAGGTAGAGAGTGAAGAGAGAACAACACAAGCTCTTGCTGTTCAACCAGAGTTGCTTGGGTTTTTTATTGTGTTTCTAAGATTTTTCTTAGTTCTTCTTGGGATGCAGAATAGATAGAATTGATGGTTATTACCTTCCATGTTGTCATAAATTGCTCAGGAAAGAAAGAAAGGAGGATACCCAGTCCCTGAGTCCTCTTTTTTCCCTAGCAATAAGCTACACAATCTACAAACCCTAAATTCAAGGTCTTTCTTGACATAAATCCTTCCACCACCTAACTCATGAGGTCTTCCATCCAGCCAAACAGCTTGGGCCTCAGAAGGGTAGGAAAAACAAGGCCTTTTTTCCCTGTCTCAACAGGGAAGATCATCAGCCAAGGCCCTTGACTAATTTTGCTCCTGCATGTTTTGACCCTATTTCAGATTTCCTTGCACAAACTCATTCGACTTGCCAAACAGGTAGGACATGTTGGGAATTTGCAGCTTTGAAGCCTTATTCTTTTCCACCATGGAAGGGAGAAGTCTACAGGGAAAAGCATCTCCTGAAGTCTAACATCTGCTTTGGTTGATGACTGCATAAAGATTCAAGAAAGGAAAATCCACTGGAGGCCCAAAAGCAAACCAGATAGTGGTAATGTGATCTCAGTCTTCAGTGTCCATGGTCACAAATTTCAGCATAACTATCAGAGGTTGAATTAATCTCTAGATCCATCCAGATGGTTTGAGGGCCGCATAAATGGTTAAGGGTCTTTCCTTTTAGTAGACTACTTTATAGTAGACTTCATCATCCAAAAAAACCTCAGCTCAACCTTACAAGCTGTTATTATGTCCTAGAAATTCCTACTTGAATAGTGAGCTTTTCCAGTGGTATTGCTACAATCCATGCCTATAGTGACTGCCATGGAGAATTAGGTGGTAATTAATTCTGTCTAGTTTAGAAATTGGTATTACACAAGGATGAAACATCTTCTGAGGTGTCTGTAAGATACTTGTAGTAAGACTAAGTCTCAAACTGAAGAGTTTGAGTCACTTTTAAGTCATTAAAATTAGCTGAAAGTAGTAAAATTAGCTAAAATTAGTTACACCATGACATGTATCATGAGTGATACTTCCAAATTTCATTAACTTCCTTGGTGTCAAGGAAAAAAAATGTCATCACAAGGAAAGACTAAGATTCCCGACTTGCAGCTTGCAGCTTTAAAGTAATTTGCTCATTGAATGCAGTCAGCAGAGTTCTCTTCAATACCGAGATAAGCAGACACTAACATATCTATCCATTGCACTTGCATATCTAAAGAGGTCATATTCAACTGCCTAAGAGCAGTTGGACAAATTTGTCTTGCGCAGTGAATGAAATCAAATCAATTATCAGTCCTGTGAAAGAAACACCGTCCCTGGATTTCACAGGATGTTCATTGCCATGAGCATTCCTCAGGAGAAACCAGAGATAGACTGTTTCTTTTAAAAAGGATAATACCATCAGAACAATTAAAACTGTGAAGCTTGTGGCATTTATTTTGCTATGAGTCTTCTTCAGAGATAAAAATTACTTTATTTTCAGGATTTGGAGGAATGCAGATTGTTGTCAGGAAGGGAATGCAGTACTAAGTAAAACTAAAAATCTTCAGCTCTTTCACTGTTTTTCCTCTGTACATTCTTCACATGAACATACAAAACTATAAAATCTTTAAGCTAATTAGCCTACAGCATAGAAAAGAGAAATTTATACTGATCTTTCTGGTGTTAAATCCCCAGAGAAATTTGTAGCATAAAGACTTCAGTGAACTTTGTCTCTCATTTTTGTTGCATTTTGTCTATCATTAGATTGCTAGGTCTTCACAAAGAGTCTTCTCTGGACAATGCTGAGTCCAAGCATCCAGTCCTAAACTGGACCCTCTTGTCATCACTGGATACCAAAACATAGGAATTAATTCAATGTGTGGAAAAGCACATTCCAGCTCTATTCTGTTGTCTCCTTTTATAAATAAAAAGAGATTCTGCTTAAGTTCAGATTCACTTTAGCAGGCCCTATTCAGTTACTGGGAAACTAAGAGACAGGACTACCTGAGAAAAAAATCAAAACTCTTCAGAAAGGAAAAATATTAAATATTTACAAATATATAAAAGAGTATATTTTCCTTTTTTTTTCTCTGCCACTCATACTGAAAGAGCAGATAAAACGGTAGCTCATGTTTCATCAAGGAATGAATTGAAAAATCTAAGAGAGTACGGTATTTTTATGGGAGACTCCAGATAGGCAGACGTGATCCGAAGCACTTCCCCCTGCAATTCCATTAGCCTTGATTCCCTTCCCTGGCAGTGTACTCATCAGTGCAATTTGAGTCCTTCCTGGACTGTTCTGCCAGCAAAAATTTTCTTCTCCTCTTCAATGCAGTGTTAGGAGTCAGAATGTTGTCGGAGTGTGGCCTGGGGCCATTTTTCCCAGCAGCCACATGCTCCTTGTGGGTTGAGCCAGCGTCTCCTGGACACACCATCAGACTGAGGTTGCAAACTGCCTGCATCTTCTATGCAGGAACTTGCCTGTGCTGAAGGTGAGGCTACGTAACAGAGGACTTTTGCAGAATTATAGTAGAGATCAACATAACATAAGACCTTCCTCTTCCCTTTGTTACCATCAAACAACATAAGACATTCACAGAAAAGAAATCCATGCTGCTTCCTCTCTGCTCTTGAGAGGACTGCTCTTATTGCTAGGTACTGGTTATTGCTCTTAGGGTTGGGTGAAATCCAATCAAGCCACTCCAGACAGAGAGCAGTGCATAATCCCCGTGAAAACAATGGAGAAGGACCTATACGTATCTCTCTGAATTCCACTACTAACGCAGCTGCATGTTGGCACTACATACTAATTCATATAGCTGTATTTTAGTACATTTACCATATAAAATCCTACTGCAGTTAGACTTACAGTAACCTTTTCATGATATATTAGCTGTATACCATTGAGCAGATAGGCTTTATACAAAAGATACATTAATTCTTTTTTTTCCAGATGCTTATTAGATTCCAAAATCTGTCTTAAGCCTTGTTGTCAATAGTATTGAGGGTAAGAAGATGTAGCGTTAAGCCATTTCACTTTTATCTGTTACTTGGACTGGAAATCAATTGTTTCATTTGCATATCCATCTTAAAAACAATCAATGAACCTTACTTTGCTGTCAATGGGATTTATAAGACAATAATAATAATATGGATTACGTCCACATTTGTTTCTACTGCCAAATGATATGTGAACTTGGTCATGTTCAGATTTGAGTTTTGAGACTCATTATTTGTGCTATAGGTGGTAAAGCAATACTGACAGAAATTATAATAATAATAACAATAAAAATAATAATAAATCTCACAACATAAGGTCTGCTATTTCTATGTCTTGTCATTTTGGAGGGACTTATTCTATGTAGAAAGATGGGTTTATAATTACTTAATGGGATTTCTTAAAAACATTTTGATATCTTCTTTTAATGAACTTAGTTCCCTAAATAATACTGAAAACCATGTTCTAGAAAAGTACAAATTGTGTATACTTTGACTGGGTTTCTTTTTATTTTACTATGAAGGGATTCCATCAGGAGAGGAAATTCACTCGGAGAATGCACTGCAGTTGCTTTGATTCTGCCAACTGGCAAGTGTGTAGCTATGTATTCGAACATCAGAGAAACTCCCCATCACTGTTTCTGGTTTTATTTTATCTGCTTTGTTGAACTATTGAACTCTTTCCTTCTATTTCTTTCCTATTTTGCTCAATGAATTGTACAAACTTCTGATTTCTCTTTCTGAGGCTTATGACAGTGCAGCAAAAGAAGTATAGATATTTTTAAAATTTGGTTTAATTCTAATTAGAACCTAAAATTTTATTTTCTATTTTTATGACCTATATGATTTACACTGACTCTCAACAACATATCTAAACTAAAGATCATCAATTACAGTATGTGCAGCATCCACTTCTATTCTCTATAGAGCATTTAATGCTACTTGATGCCTACCTACACTTCCTTAAAGCTGAGTTGCTGAAATTTCTCATTAATAAAGCATCCAGGCTTGAAGATACATATTTTTAACTCCCTCTTTGTCTAATATGTCCATGTTCCTGGTCTGAAGCAACTCTGTCAGTTCTGTTATATTTCTGTTACATCTCTGCTACATTTCTGTTACCTTAATTTTTTGAAAGGAAGTTTTACTGTGCCTCAAAAGAAATCCACAGTGCTAAAGGATTGGAGTGAAGATACTTAGAACTATTTTCATAATGTCATAGCCCTTAACTTTGCAATATATTTACTGGAGCTTGAAAAGCTTACAACTATGTCTCATACTTAAAATACAGCATAACTCTTCTTTTAGTAAAACCCGTCTTCTGCACAAAGCATTTTTGAGCAGAAAATACCAAAGGGTGACTAAGGTATAGTCACAAGCCTTTGTTCTGCTAATCATTATATTCCTCTCAGCATTAGCCTGGGTGCAATCAGTGAAGAGCTGGCTATTTGTATGTCGGCTCGGGCAATAAGAAGTCAATAATAATTCTGTCCTTGTCTGTCTAACTTTGGTGTTGCCATTCTTGTAAGATTCTTGCCAGCTGTCATGTTTTCCCTACCACTTCTTTGATTAGTTTTGTTTGCAACTTTATTCTGTGCAGCTGCAGCTCTCTACAGATGTGAGGGATTTTTTTCCTCCAGATAATTATGGCAACTTCTTTATTTTCTCTCATGTTTCTAGAACATGCATATTTACGGTTCTGCAGTAGTAATTGTGACTTAAGGTCCTGCAGTTCATTATGTCTGTACTCAAAGGTCACAATAAGGAAACCTGCAACGTGAACAATGCTGAAATACTCCATTACATCCTGAACAACAACCTAAACTTATTAATGAACAGTGTAACTAATTATTTTGTTGCATTTGCTGCAAATTTAGAGTTTACAATATACAGAGATTTTCATTATCTATCCCTGTTTCAGATCCTCATGAGCCCTGTAAAAGTTGCATTCAAACTGACACTGTTTGCTGTCATTCTAGAATTTATTCTGTTTTGAAGAATAAAATCTATTCTAGAACAAAATCTATTAATTTGTTCCTGATCAACTGATTTCCTTCTTGGAAGTGTATTAAAAATGGGCTAATTTTCATTTTTGGGAGACAAGAGAGCATTCTGTCCCTCAGAAAAATTCAAAGGAAGGCAATCTCCTTTATTTTCTCAAGCAAATAAATGAATGGATTGTATACACATGAGAAAATACTGGGTTGATGTATCCTTGCTTAACACAATAGTAACTGAAGATAATTGATCTGCTGTTTCTCTGCTACTTGCTGCTGATGCTATACAGTTGGGCTTTTCTTGGTATCCTAAGCCTCCTGTAAGGGATTGCTGCAGAAGTTATTGATGCCTGTGAACAAGCTGATAAAGCACCGATAGAAGATCAGAAAGTTTCAGATAAACATCCAAATTACTTTGCAGCTTTGTATCAGCATATTGCAAGTTGCAAATTGCCGTCTGACAAAGAGACTTCTACCTTTAAATTCAGAAGAATTTGAAGATATTATTATATACACCATCCCTGAGATTAAAAAAAATAATGCAGCAATTTGAACTAGCAATAATTGTATTTCATGCTCCGAAATGCATCCAATTTTGCAGACATTTGTGGTGCATCTTTTATGCTTGCACCACAATAAAATATGCAATGAAATCTTAGGGAGCACAGCAGTGCTCCCACTAACTATCTTGACTAAATACATGCAAAAAGCAGCCCTCACTACACATACTCTGCTGGATGCTGGCATTTTTTAACTAACCAAAGACAGAACATTATCAGAGAGATTTTCAAACTAAGGTATACTCCTTTGTTACTCTAACCAATGTCTTCAAGTTTCTTTAATGTTCTAGGGCAGGATTACTAACAATTGTAAAAAATATTTAAGCTGATAAATATCGACATGTAAACAAAGACGTGTTAAAGGGGGCTTTGATTGCAGTGGTAAGACTGCTTTCGTACATTAGCAATTCAAAATCATAAAACTGAAGAAAGATGGAAGTAAATTTTTCATACCAACATTACTTCTTTTCTCAGTTCCCTGTTGGGGGATTATTGAATAATTTTCAGAATCATGTAGCTAGTACACAGCCAGTGAAATAGAGAAGATGTACAATAGCTATCTAAGCCAAGGGAGAAATTCAGTCTTTTCTAAGAAACTCGAGCAGAAGGCAGCATACAAACAGCCACCACAAGATGTCAGCCTTAATGAATTACAGTCGATTATTCTGATTGGCTCCTTCCTGATAAGTAACTAGACAGGGAAAAACGATTTATCATGTTCAAAATTTTGTGGAGAAAGTAATCTAAGAGTAATATTCCTAGTCATATACAGAAACTTTTTCAGAAAAACGAATTATCAGCTCCAAATATAGTCCTTAAGCACATTCATTTCTGCTAGGAAAAAAGCCAAAGATTTGACCCTTCTGCTTGAGACTCACAGTAGGGAAATAGCAGGGATTTGTCCCTCTCCACTTGCCTTTTTTTTCACTCTTTCTATAAGCATCTGCTGTCAGAGCTGGGGTATCAAACTAGATGGAATTTGGGCTGTTTCCTGTAAGGCTATTTTTATTTTCTTATTATTCTTGACCATATTCTCATCCTACAGTTCCAAATGCATGTAAAATAATAAGAAAGTCCAATTTCCATTTCCGGCCAGGTTTGGAGACATCCGAGTGACAGATATTGATTGTTGTTCCTGGAATACTTTGCAAGCTTTTCCCCCATAGTTCACCATTTGAAAGCTGACAAAGGAGTTGTGTTCTCAATTGCTTTTTTATTGAGGGATGCTCTATTTGCCTCTAGCTACTCATACTAGCAATGTTCTTGTGTTTTGGTGCTGGTTGCTCACACCAGCCAGGTTTACCATTAGCTGCTGCCATCAGTCACAACCTCCTGTTGTTTCTGCTGGTTGTTCACGCTGTGCTGCTCTGCTCAGCAGCAAAACTACTGACTGCTTCCGTGTCTCTGTTCAACCCTTTCTTTCTGCAGTCCATACAGTTGTAAGAACATACAGGTGAGCTTGAAAACTTGAAGTGATACCCAGGATACACACAGAGACCTTGCCTCAATGGGCAAATTTCCCAGCAGGATCTTACCCATGCTCTGAAACTGACAAAACACCAAAAGATGCTTTGACCCAGATTTGCTTTTGTTTCGTTTGCTGTGAGATGCAATGACAAGCTGCAGCATTCGCTCCCCCAGCAAACACTGGGAGGTTGCCCAGAACACAATTAAAATTCTTACACATCAACTTGTACCTGAAACACCCCCAAGGCACCACAACACTTATCAGGAAATGAAGCCCCAAACCTTTAGTTCCTTCACTGGCTCTCGGCTCACTGCAGCCTGGCTCTTGAGTCCCGTCTTATGGGGTTCTCACACAGACTGTCATCCTCCCCTGCAGCTCACACCCCCAGCCTTACAAACCACTTAACTGAAGTTGACTGACTCTAGCCATTCAGCTATTACTTTTACTAAAGTTACTTTGGCCTTAAAATGTAATTCACCTGCTGTTTCTTCATGTTTCATAATGCACTGTTTGACGGTTGCCAGTCTCCCTTGGGGCAGTTGCTTCTGCTTTCTGAAGAGGCCCAGCATCCTAATACACAGACAAAAGATGCTGTGGAGCTCAGCTCTGGGCGTTTGAGTGATGAGAAGCCGACAGAGAGCAGAGACACCCCCCTACAACTGCCCAATACTACCCCAAAAGCAAGGACAGATGACATGCACTTATATGGGGCAAGGTGGGAGATGCACTGGTGTGGAGCCTCCAGAAGTCTGAAACTGCATCCCATGGCTGAAAGTCACCTGCCATCTGGGACAAGCGCGTCTGCAAACGTAGGTTATTTGTGTGCCTGGTTGAAAGATGATGCGTGTTCTGCTGAGATCTGTTCTGTGCTTTCTAAAATGAATGTGTTATGGTAGGATGTTTCAAAATTTAGAAAGGAATAATTGTTGGGGTGTTATAGCTTCTTCCTGATGCATCACTTACTATAACAGTATCCTTTACTTAAAGTAATCCTTTGCAAATATTAAAAGGAAAAAGTTAAAGGATGAAAAGCTGTTGTTTCTTGTTTCTGTCAATTTCTGTCCTGTAATTCATCTGGAATCTGTCTGTGTTTTGGTATAAAATCAGTTCCTTCTTGTGTACTTTCCTCTCTGAAAAGCAACTAGACATATTGACCACTACCACAGACACAAGGGATACAGAATCATAGCCTCAGGAGTTAACATACATTGATTTAGTACTTATCAATTATTTTGTAATGAGCACCACCAGAGAAATACAAAATGTCAGCAAGACAATGAAATACCAGAACTTATCTAAAAATATATCTGACATCAGTACTTTCTTCTGAAAGTCCGATGTTTCCAACACACAAAAATCAAATTTTCAGACCAGTCAGTTAATTGTATTTATATTTTTCAACATTCCTAAACACAATCTGTAAGAATTTGCCATTTAAAGAGCTCGTTCGTGTCGCAGAGTTGATTAGAGTAGCTCCCCAGTTGTTACGCCAGAAGCTCCTAGAGCACTTGGTTTCATGGGTAACTTTACATTAGTCAGTACAGTCTGAGCTCAAGTTTCATTGAAGACAGCTAATAGCATTACTGTATTCCATTAAAGAGTTTTCTTTCCTTGCCTGATGCTTAATCAGCTTCTTAAATGTTATTCACTTGTTTACCTATTCTCAGTATGTGGCTTTCTAGTTTTAACATTTTAAGACAGTTATAGATTGATGTTTCTTTCAACATCAGTTTTAGCCATTGACGGGGATGATGACAGATGATGGATACCTTCCCCCCATGGCAAAGACTCTAATTCACAACCCATTTCCTGCCTTGCATTCCTAAGCTTACCCATCACATTCCGTCCTACTCTGCCACTGTATTTTGATTTTTATAACATGCTCACCCCCAACCACTACTCTCATCCTTCTCCTCTACATCAGCTTCCAGTATCACTTCATGTCTTCAGAACATGCACTTACAGGCAGAAAACAAATCAACCCAAGCCCAATGAGACATGCAGAGTTGGCAGTTTTCTGTTGTAGTCTCGTTTTCCTCCTTGCACTACAGTGTTTCCCAGAGGGCAGGATGTGGCTTAGTAGTGTGTCTAAAGAGCTAGCCAGGCAAATGGGGATGTTGTGTACTTTAAGATAAGGTTTCTTTTTAACAGCTTATGGCAAGGCTATAGAAGGATAGGATTCTTGGCATTATCCTGGTTTCAGCTTCCAAAAAATCCACAGAAAGCTGTTTTTCCAGATTTCTTTTTTTATGTTCTTCTGTATTACAGGAAACCCTTATTTGGATTTTGAAATTTTCAGACTTCTCAGCATCTTCGTCACCCAACTTTTTTCTCCTCGAATTTGGACATGCAACAAGGTTCCTGTGGCCCACTCCCTCCTTGAAGCACTGGGTCATGCAACAAGGGACCTGTTGAAGGTCAGAACTGTAGCTGGGGAGTCTGCTTTCCAGCACATACTGCTGGTTGCTCCTCAGCCTTGTGGCTCTTGTCCTCCTTGCTGTACGCAGATGGTCAATGGGCCCTTCAGCTGCACCTGGCCTAGGGGACCCTGGACCCAGAAAATAGGTGCAGGTTAGCTTGGGGATATGTCCTGGAGGCAGCTGATTGTTTGGTACCATGGCTTGGGAACATGGGACAGGGAGAGGCTGCGCAGGCATCAATTTGAAAGGATGATTTGGCATATCTAGATTTTAGAGGAAAGGTCATTTATCGTCTGTACTCTCTATACACCTTACAAACCTTGAGCACTAGGACACAAATAATAATGATAATAAATGGTAACTATTATTGTTTCTTATCATAGTATTTTTTTCTTTCTTATAATATCTGTTGCTATTCAGAGAGCTTTGTCGTTGGGTTCTGTCTGTTGCCAAAGAATTCAACTTTATGAGTGAAAGTAACTTTGTAAATAAAGAGCTAATAATCTAAAACATATTTATGGTTGGGAAAAATAGTTGTATAGAATACCCAGTCTTGTCACCTTTGCTTATGTCATCATCTCATTAACTTCCTCGGAGCAAGCCAGGGGTGTAGATCCTGGGAAGAGAGGAAGGGGTGTGCAGGATAAGAAGCAGAATGTTTTACATCACTCTGATCTATTATTTTAGGCTGTTTCTCATTTCCCTCTTTGAGCTCATTGGGGCCACCTAAGAGGAATCAGTGACAATAATGGCCTACTTAGTACACTTTGGGAAAACCCTCTCTATTTTTAAGTCAGTTCTTCCAAAGACAAATGTATGTATAAAAAGATTAAGCCATGGTAACTGAAGCTATGATAAAAGCAGCTATGATAAAGTGCCATAAAGATGTAGCCATAGCCAAAAAGTGGCACACATCCACAGATCATTTGGCAAAGTTTTCTCATATGTTGGTTATTTGTAACTTGAGTTACAGAGGCAAGGAAAAGTGACACTCTCCAGCGAGCTGCTGCCTGTAATATGCATGGGATGCCAGAGAGGGCACCTGACAGCAAAGAGCAAGGGCCCGTGATGTTAGTGGTCTCTGGGGACAAGAAGAGAGGAATGCACAGGAAACAGCAGCAGCAGAAGGCTGCAGGGAGATAAGTACTACAGAGGAGTCTAATTTATTGCCTACTGCTGTCTTCCAGGGACTGGAATGAATTTCCCATGAACAAAACACTTCCAGCAGACCCCGTGCTCAGGCCACACGTCCTGGCTGCATTGCAGGGCTGCATGGAGCACCAGGATCATGGAACAGCACATATGGACTGTGCTCCACAGAACTCACCCAGAGGGACGGGGCAGAAACCTTTAGTTTTGAAACTTTCATGTGTATATGCAAGGAGGTTTAGGCCAGGAGGGCAAGAGCCTTCTGAGCCATCACGTAAAAATGGCCAGGGCAGCCTAGCACCCACAGACTGTACTTGGCTTCTACTTCCCTGGGCAAGTTTCATAGCTGATGCAACTTAAATTTGGCTGTGCTAGAACAAGACATGCCAGATCTCACAATATCAGTATACTGTATTACCTACATATAAAAATACAGAATATGACTGACCTATGACAGACCACTGGGATGTTTTCAGTTCTTGCAATGACCCAGTTTCTGACTGTTCATAAAAGCAGACAATAGCTATTTTAATCTGAAATTTTGATTTTCATACCATACCTAAATAATTAATCAAGCAACAAAAATTATAATCTAAACATATTCCTCTACAAAGGTACATGCAGTTATATATACAAGAGAAATATGTTATTTTTTTGTCTTTGCCCCTAAAAAAGTAAAATAATATAAAATAAAATAAAATAAAATAAAATAAAATAAAATAAAATAAAATAAAATAAAATAAAATAAAATAAAATAAAATAAAATAAAATAAAACTGGAACAGAGGTTAAATAATATTTTTTGTCAGTTTTCTATTTATAGCAAGAGCATTGAATAACGAGGAGAATATTCTTCCATGTGAGTAAGGGAATCAGGATCCAGCCACAAAGGAATTAATATATATCTATTTACATATAAATTATGCCCTTACATAAATATTTAAATAGAGCATTAGGGAGATATCAATTTTCATGCAAGGCCAGATTTGTATATGGTTATGTATGTTAAAAATTCTTTAATGTGCTATTAAGCAAAATTGATTTCTGGATATGCTAACTCAGCAGAACTTGTGTACTCCAGCTGTTTAATGTCTGTATCTAATCCTGATTTTTCCTAATCTTAAATCAGAGAAAATCCTCCCCTCCACTCCGCATTCACCTGATCTTGATTCCTGGATTACCTTACAAATACTTAATTGCTTATTAATATGAATAATCTCCTTCTTTAAATATATATTCTGTATAGATAGGATGTATCTTTTGCTTTCTCCATCCTAAGCCTTACTCTGTTATATTATTATGTCTTCTAGGTCTTCTAGCTATACTGTAGAAGAAAACAGCTGGACTCATCTAATTTCCAAACAATTTTCTCCTGCTCCAAATACAGAGCAAATATAGCATCACAGATTTGGGAGGACCTGCACCCACTCAGCACACACACACCGCTGTGCCACTCTTACCCACCCCTAAGCTTCTCTCTGTGTGACTAAATCAGTGCCTGGGACTGTTGCCAGCCGCTGGAACTGAAGTGTTTGTATTGCTAAATTGTTGAAGGAGTCCTTGGAAGGGTTTTGCCCAGGCACACCTCTCCCAAGCAATTTCCAGTCGTAGCTCATGAACTGGCCAAGGCCAGGGACCATTTCCAACGAGGTATGCATATGGCCACCCTCATTTAGAAACAAGGGCCAATTAATTAGTGAGCCCATTCCTTCATGAATGAAATGTGAGTTCATTTTATTTTGAAGGCTAATGATGGCTTCTAAAAAAAAGTGCCATGCTAGGTCTGGTAGAAGGACTGTCAAGCCTTCCACAGGGCATGATCTCCATGCAGTCACCATCACTCCAAATACCCATGGTATTTACATGCATGCTGGGTTTTCCTGGGTAAATGGACAGAGAAGAAAGAACAAATACAAAATGTCATTGTGCCACTGAACACTGTGGGCAGTTTTGCCCCTTCACCCAGCTCAGAATGGATATAAAAGGGGATGTCAGAGATGGCTGAAGTTATTAAACAACTCCCATCTGACAAGTTTCTAAATACTCAAAGACAAGCTAGGATTGAGAAGGAAATTATAATAGAGCTCTGTAAATTCAGGAATAGCACAGAAAGGGCACAGACAAACTGACTATGGAACATCAAGTTAAATTTCCAGGCAGCAAGCTCAATATGAACAAAAGAAAGGATTATTTCATACAGCACAGAGGAAACAGGTCATTGTGGTAGCCCAAAGTATAGGTGAGTTCAAAAAGCAGCTAGAGAAGTTCTTAGAAAAAAGTTCATCAAAGACTGAAAACACAAACTTATGGATACAACTCTGGCTCTAAAATGCCAGTGGACAGGACCAGGAGAATATACTGGTGAGGAGAGTATCACATAGGAAAATATATGCTTTAACATGCTTTAATGAATTGTCCTGCTCATTGCTGGAGATTAGGATTCAGGGCTTTACATTTAAATTGGTAAAACTATTCTTATTTTCTATTTCCCAACAGAGTTAATTTAGTTAATTACAGAGTTAATCGTTAATTACTGCCAGGCCATAATTTGCATTGCTTATTATATAATGACTTTCCACTGGCTGTTTCATAAACTGTTGGTCTGTTTTAATGTGTGTTAATTAATGCCATTGCAAATTACAGTGCAAACACTATTTACGTATTTGTCCTGTGACTCAAACATTTGCCCCTTAAACATGGTTAATAAAAAATGTATGTGTTCAATCTATAATATAATCATCTTAGTCAATTAATGTTTAGCTTAAACACAAATGAAAATTCAAGTTGGCCTTACCCAAAAAAATCTTCAGTTTGGATCTTTGCCTTATTTGAACTACTAGATGACTTTGAGGAAGAATGATAGCACCCCATCAGATATTGGCCTGATAACCAACCATAACCAACCATAACCAACCATAACCAACCATAACCAACCATAACCAAGATGTGCAATTGAATACATGCTAGGCACAGTTTTAAAAGGACAGTGTAAAGCTTCTGTGCCTGTTGTTAAAGGGATATATCATCATCACTGTAGCTCAGAGCTGGATTAACTTTGGATATACAAAAATAGCTTCAGCAGCTGTGTAAGGTGAGTTTTGACTTTGGAGATTAGTGTTTCACAGGAAGAAAAGATATTCTAACAAAGTCTCTACTCACAACCACGTCTCAGGAATTAATAGTTCTGAAGTCAGGCCAACTAAGCTGATGATTCACTTCAGTAACAACACTGAAAAAGTTTGACTTTATGTAGCTATGGATGCTTTTCTGCTAAATTAGACACTTAGTAAGTGAGTGGCAGAAAAATGGGCAGCAGCATAGCAAGTTCTGTGCAGTCACACAGAGTTTATTTCTTTAATATCTTCACAGATCTATAAGCTGAGCAGTAAGAACAAGTTTGACCTATTTCTTTCCATCTGTCCATCATACATATATTTTTCTCTTTTTCCTCCAAGCCCTGGCAGAGCATGTATGTTACTAAGTCTGATGCAAAGGACTATACTATCTAAACTTATACAAGGCAAAGGAGTTGTTTTTACTTTGCAGCCACATGCGAGCTTTGCCAATGAGATTGTGCAGATCTGTCCTTTTAAAGTATTTTCCCCTCTGTGAGATAGAAGTTTAAAGTTTTTGGAGCTCTAAGTAACATTGCTGTCAGCACAACCTCAGACTTATTTAAAGGTATACACCAACTCTCAGCTAGGCTTTACTGCCTCAACTTTATTTTAAACGAATCTGTACAATTACTGAATCCTCAGCCCACAGGGGAATAGCCTGGGATGTATGCATAGAGTTGTTTTAATGTGTATTAGTGGAAGATACCTTGATGGAAGAAGTAATTTCCTGGTTAAAGGGAATACAAGCATCTTAAATGTAGTCCTATGAAATTCTGGGTTCCAAATATGACACTAAAACAGTCCCTAGAAATGCTGGAAATTAGTCCTGCAGTTTATTTCATTCTTGAGTTTATTTGTATATTAATATTGTAGATAATCATATGAGAAAAATATGTATGTGCCCACAGGCACTGGAGCAATGCAATTTTCCATCAGTGTGGTGGAAATCCTGGCTGTTTCAGAGATGGAGGGAAAAGAGTGGAACTGGCTGAATTGTCCGAGAGGACACCTAGCAGAGAGTTACGAGAGGACAGCAAGACGAGCACTGTGTCTTGCAAATATGTGCAGACCTTCACGCATATTGACTTGGCATCCTAAGGGCGTTAAGCTTTTGCTTCCCTTGCATCTCCCTCGAGCACGTGCTGTTTTCTCCTCCCTTCATCTCCCATGGTGTGGAAATCAGCAGCCATCCCTAAGTGCTTGTGTGTACCAGTGCAGGTGATGTGCTCAACTGCACAACTGAATCTTCTCAAATATGTGGTCAGGGAAGAGCTCTGTGAATAATTTTTCAAATCCTTTTTAGATCTCAAAGATCAAAGCAAGAAGCCTTCCAGGTGGCATCTATAGACATATGAGTTTCTTTGAGGGGACTGAGATGAGACACAGTTTAGCTGAGGAAGAAAACTCATCCCCTACTTGGTATTTAAGTTATATGTTTTTCAACACTTTCCTGCATAAGTCCAGACAATTGACAGGCTTAAGTGCAGGCATAATACACATTAAAATATTTTTTGCTTTTCTGGCTGATTCTGTGCTCTTACCTTTCAGCCAGGTCCATTAATGAAAGTTTCACTGGTTAACTGCACAAGCATAGACACTGGTGTAATACTGAAGAGGTAAGTAGGGAACTTAAGAGTTTTCCTATTGTGAATTTTAAAGTGACTTTCCACATAAAATAAAATAAAATAAAATAAAATATAAAAGGAGAACTATCAGTAAATTTCACTGTACCTCCAAGCTCCTCTTGTAAGTTAAAATAAAATAAAAATTGAGGAGGGGTTTTCTGTATGTTTTTTATGAAGGAGAGCTGATGTCCAGCTTCAAGAATATGCAACAGTCTGACACTACAGAAAGGACAAGAAAGCAATTTCAGAGTAATGAAACATATTACTGCTCACCAATTCCTTTCCTGTGGAAATTAACAATTTGGTAGTTGGAAAACCTAATTCCTATAGTATTTTATTGATAGGTGAAACAGTTATCAGGAACAGCAGAACAAAAAGTTCTTTAACACTCCCTTTGAAGAAAAAAATAATTTAAGTTAGCATTGATCAGTGTCACAAACAAGGGAAAGATGTCTTCAAAAGAGAAGATACAGTGGCAGTTCCTACTCCAGATCATCCTCTTCTCTGGAAGTTTGCTCTCTCTCTGTACATCTTTGACAGAGAAAGTTTCGTCTCCAGCCATTCTTTGATTCAACCAGAGCTTTGAATTGTCCAAGAGGAGCACAGCTGTGGTGGTACTTCAAAGGTCAGGACATAATCTGTAATGTAGGTCACATTTCATAGATTAATTGGTTCAGAAGTCAGCAGAACAATGGTACTTCGCTCCATGAATATTTGTCTCCAAGTACTGTGGTGTCTTTCACACACATAGCAAATGGTTGTCCCAAGTTTCATTTACTTCGTGCTCTGTTGTGGTTTTGTCTGAGGCTCTAAGAGGACAGAAGAGTACGTCTGCTGCTAGACCTCTCCTGGTTAGGTAGATTTTTGGAGAAAAGTGAACTCATTAGCAACCGTTACATAGTTTGTACATCGCTTGCGTGATGGCCTGCTGTTTTTTCAAAGAACAGACATACTTGGTGAGTACTGGTAAAAGTCAGCAGAAAGAGCGTCCAATTTCATTTAACACAAAAGGTGAGTAGGAAAGAGATAGAAAATTATTTAGTTTCTTCAAAGTATACTGAAGAAAGGGTCTTCACTTGCTTTGCTCATTCCTGGGGTAGACATATGGTGAGGCAGAGACAATAGCAGCATTGTTTGATGGAGTCCCTGGAGGGAAGAGCCAATTAGCTTTACACAAAATTTGGAGGATGTCAGGAGTGCCTTGGGGTGGGGGAGGAAGGGAGAATGAGAGAGCAGCTTCATTTCAAAGAGTGTGATTTGCTCCCAGTCTACTTTCTTCTGTGTCAGCAGGGATTCAGCGGGAGCACTCATGCAGCAGAGGGCAGATGACAGGGCTGCGGCTCTGGAAGCAGGCAGTACTCTCACATCTCCCACTGCCGTTCCCCATGCCGCTCCCCACTGAACGCAATTTGTGGTAATGAAGTCATTTGTTAGAAAGATGTCAGTTTCTGTCTCAGGTCAGGCTCCTGTGCCTATTTGTTAAAAGTAATTTTTTTTAAAAAAGCTAAACTTTATGATTCTTCCCATGCTGTTCCTTGCACTCAGTAGGAGCTCTCTGCTTCAAGGCCATGTCATTATCTCTTTTCAGATAGGTTCTTTGCACTTCTACCATAATGCCTGAGAAAATACAACAACAGTTAGATTACTGGTGTGCCATGATCACTATTACTACATTGTCTCCTGATACCTTCTTATCAATCTTCATTCTTATTCTTAATTGTAGGCTCTTTACTGAAGATACTGTCTTTTTTTCCCCCTCTACTTTCATGAACCCTTACACAAATAGACTTGACACCTAGATGTCAGGTAGGAAAAAAAAAAGCAAGAAAAAGAATTCACTCCACATAATCTAATTCACCTATTCTCTGCCTGCTCCACTTACTTTTCAAACTCTAGGTTCCCTTGAATAAACAAAAGTTGCAGAAGAGTTGCATGGCTACAGTTCAGCTCTCGTGAACAGAGCCTGAAGGATGAATTGGTGCAGGAGGATGCAGGCTCAATTGAAAATCTTTTCTGTTTTTAACAGACCCCTTTTTTTTCATGACTATAGAGATAATGAAGGAATAAAGTCTTCATCTCCTCGTTTCCTTATTTTTGCTATTGCCCCCCTCATAGTTGCTGACTGGTTAAACAAAAGAAAAGAAAATAAAGGGATCCTTTTCTCTTCAGACTTCCAGCTGTGTTAGCATATCTGTTATTTAGATGTTCCGAGGTCTGGTGCAGCACAACGGGATGGCTCTGCGGAGCTGTGTGAGACCTGTCTCCCCTTATTAACTGTCAGTTTATGGTTGAATGGCAGAGGAATTTATAAGCAGAGTGAGATATCCAGACCTAGGAAGGGCTATAGTGAAGGGTAGGAAGTGTTCTGTATCTGAATCTATTAAGGAGTTACAGAAAACTCCTCATTGTGGTTTGGTTTCCACTTAATTTTCTTCTGAGGGTTCCACTGTTAGCTGTTAAGTAGCATACACAGCATGTCATCAAGCTGAAATATGAATCCCAGTATCTGTTACCTATACCAAGAAAATGGCATGCTGAGGGAGGCAGTTCTCTAGGCTTTCTTGACTCTTCCTCAGACTGGCAATTATTGTTTAGAAAGGCAGTGAGAGCCGTGGTTAACAAACTTTGTGAAAAATTCTTTTCTCTAAAGTCTTTCATTAAGGGATGTTTTTATTCTTGTGCTATAAAAAGAGAACAGTGAGAGAATCTGATTCTCATGGGAGAGAGAATTATTAACAGGCAGAATGGATTCCCCAAATTCCATTTGGTTTTACATTTAAGATTGTCAGTGATTCACTGAGTGATGCTGTACAATTCATTCTTTTACGTCTTAATTCTGTGTCCCTAGAGTGAGGCTAATATTTTTGGAAGTAACAAAAATAACTCACTAAAGGGATGCTAAGTGACAAGCAGCACTGCTACATAGTGTAACACATACAATTGGTAGAAAACCGATCTTTTATCATCTTAGAGCAGTAACCAATAAATAAAAAAGAACTTCTTAAGCCATCAAAAAATTCTTCAGTCAGTCAAGGACTTCTGAATTACTCTTATGAAGCATCCAAATTAACACTTAACTGTGATGAACTTAGGGTAGTGAATTTACTTACTATTAGTAAGTAAAAGTAAGTACATATTACATTACACTTAATCTATAAACTTGGAATACTTTCCTCTTTTAAAATTTACATTCTTCTTCAAAAATGGTCAAATATTCACTTCAATTTTCTTGATATAGGATATTTATTTCATGTAATTACAGTGGTGTTCACTACTGTTCACTTAAGACATCTTGTGTTTTATGTTTGTGCACTGTAAATTTTAGAATTTTTTAAAAATTGTATTATATTGTTGGAGATTTTACCTCAAATCAGATCATAATCTGATGTTACCCTATTCCTACAGAGAACCCAAAAAAACTAGCAAATCAGAACATCGTAAATCAGTGGTGTAGAATTTATAACAAAATGTGTAAACATATGTTCACATGGTTTTTTTAACTAAAAGGTGATGAAAGCTGCATAGACTTCTGGTTATTTTATCAGGCCAGATCAGTGATTCCCCATGGCTTAATGCAAAACTGAACACTTTCTTAAACATAAAATTCTACACACAATGAGCTCAGATGTTCTCTCAGAGCAACACTCAAAGCTTTATTTATTCAGATCTCTGATCTATAGTGAATCTTTAAATGTTCATTTGTTTCAGCTTTGCTAATGACCTAATTAACTTTAAATTTGTATAATCAAATTTAATTTGCTTAACTTTTTAAGGTTTTACTTTGTAAGAAAAAATAGTCTAATGAATAGGCTACTAGGCTAAAAATAAAGTGACAGTAGTTCACTTTCCAACTCAAGCATATAGCCATCAGCAACAAGAAAATACATTTTTTTAGTCTATATCTCCTATCTGTAAAATTAGAAAAATACTTCTTTTTCTTGCATGGCTGTCAAAAGAAATAAAATTTATTAATGGCTGTGAGGCATTCAGATACTGGGATGAGAAACATGTGGATACACACAGAGTAGTAAACTAAACAGTGCCAGAAGATGTGTCTGAACATGGGAACTTTCTCAACTACACAATCATTAACCCAATTAGCTGTTTCCTCAGCAATTTTAGGGCACAGCTCAGAAGTTAGCAAAGGGGGCACACCATTTCCAATTATGAGGTTGTATCTGGCCTCTATTTGAAATCTAGAGAGTTTAATAATACAGACCTTACCCCAAGCCAACTGGCCAAGAGGCAGAGAAAGACATGGAGCCTGTTGGTCCTGAGATGTACTGTTTTCTCTGGTCCTGTAGGACTTACCTGATGAATGTATTTCCTAGTGACAAAATTAGATCTACATACCACAATACATGGCATAGCACTGTTTCATGTGAGCGGATTTGAGGAAGAAAACCGTTTCCCATTCTATTACAATTAATTTTTAGAAAGCTCTCTGCTCTGCACTGTGTAGAAAGTCCTTTGACTTTCCAATTTTCCTTTATTTTTTAATTGAAATACAGAAAACAAGATAGCCATGCTGGTTGCTTCTGCTTCTGAAAATATGTTTAAAAGACCAGGTTAAAACCATGGTCTGAATTCAATAGACAATTTCTTAATTACTTGATCAGCTCAAATTTGCACAATGCACTTTAATTGCACTAACTGTATCACATTCCACCATTACAAACTCTACTCAGTCAGCATGGAGTTACCCAAGTGACTTGGCCAGATTAGTTCTTAACCTAAGTTAAGAAGAACTTAAGATCCTCTCACTTTTCTTAATTTTGACACAGCCTTACCCAAGCACAGATCTTGCAAGCTGTTCCACCCAGATGAGCCCATGCAGCCCCATACAGCTCCAGCTGAGCTGCAGATACCTGCCCACAAGGCAGAGTTTGGGTTTATGTTTCATTTTTAATGATGAATGATTTATACCATTTATGCTGGCTCTGATTATGTTTGTGCTTAGCTCCATTTTCTAGGTTGCAATTCACTTTCTGCCTATGTATTATTTCCAGTGCTAAAACCAGTTTGTAACAGAACGTCCTTTAGAAAAATGCTCTGTTTCTGCATCAAGTCTCTTTCCTCCCAGCTCTGTGTTTATGCTTGGATTTTTTGTTCTGGGCAAGTGTCTTGGTTTACTTGGACAGAATTTGAGAGTCAGTTTTCTGCTGAGGAAAACTGCAATTGTGTAAGGACTACAGCACTCTATTTCATGGGAACAAAGTGATAGACTTTGTTATAGTTTTCAGCTAATGCTGGTATGTGATGCTCAAGGTCTTCAGCAGTCCTGAGATAAACAGGTGTAAAGACTGGGAAAAGTGGAAATCCAGGATAGTTGACCCCAGGTGGATCAATTAGTACTATGCCATACCATAAACATCACTTTCACTATAAACTGAGGAGTTTGCTAGGGATGGCACTCCTTTCTTTTCCTTCCTTTTTGCTACAAGGGCATATTGTTGACTCGTGTTCAGCTTGGTGTCTACCAGGACCCCAGCTCATTTTCTGCCAAGCTGCCTTCCAGCAGCTCAGCCCTCAGCCTGTGCTGGTGCATGGGGTTGTTCCTTCCCAGATGCAGGACTTGTCATTTCTCTTTGTGGAACTTAGAGAATGACTCTTAGCCCACTTCTCCAGCCCATGTAGGTCCCTCTGAATGGCACTGTAACTACCTGATCTATCGGCCGCTCCTCCCAGTTTTGCACTAAGAGCAAAGAAGAAGCTCTTATAACACTCTTATATCTGAAATACATCTTTACAAAGCCTTTCATTTCTCTAAGACATTTTTTTAGTCTTTTTGCAGGGTCTTCCTGGGGTTTGTCTCATAGAAAGACTAGAGCAACCTAGGTCTCTCCCTGTGAAAACCCGTATCAAAGCTAGCGTGACTTTTACAGAGAAAAGGGATAGATATTTTTGTTGTTTTTTCTTTATGTCCATCCCTTTATGTAGAACGCATCTCAAGTTTACAACTCACATCAACCCTGGGATACACTCCTAGAATGACCTGTTCTTCAGACAAGATTGCTGCAAACTATAAATCTGCCTTGAACTGTCTTTCATTGCACAGAGGAGCTGAGTGATGCTAGGAAATAGAGTCTTTTCTCTTAGTAACTCTCCTTTCAAGAGTAAAACTGAATCTCTTATAAATCCTGCAGGTTCAACGAAACTTGGTAGAGACCAAGATCTTGAAAGAGATATTTGCAGTATTTTTTAGGTTTTCCTAGAAACAGTTGTCAGTTTGTAATCCTTTATTGGTGTTACATTTGATTATGCAAGGAAAAAAAACAAAGCAAGTACAAACCCTATGTAACCCTATGTAAGTATCTTCCGCTTTGTGCAAGAATGTCTTACCCACTACTTGTTTTGTATCTCTTCACTGTTCCAGGCTGAAGAGTTCAGTTTTCATCTCTCTCATGAATGCTTTGTCTCTTTACTTCTTTCCAGGCTTGTTTGTCAGTTTTTCCCCTTTCTTCAGAAGCAAGCAAGCTTGATAGCATGTTAATAATGATCAAATAATCTCATCTACACTAACAGTAACACAATGATGGAAGCAAAAGGTTAAGTAAACCAAAGGTCATGGCAATTGAGGCTGATTTCACTAGACAGTGTCGGTATGTTATTGTTCACAATGCAGAAATCTAGGTTTAAAGGAAGAGAATGCATTCATGAAACTGGGCCACGAGAAATGATCATTCCTTTGTTACTTTTGGGTCATCTGCAACTATTACTTTAATGAAGGTAACAAGCAGCCACTGCTAATAAACAACCTGAAAATTATATATGAATGGAGCTATGAATGTGCTTTCATCAAAATAATTCACAATTAGATTCTTCCACAAATACTTATTGGGTAAAGTTTCCCAGTATGAATAATCAATCATATGTGTAAGGGTGGAAAATTCTCTCTACTAATTTGTGTCACTTCTATTTTCATCTCTTGGTAATAAGAGGGGAACAGGACACTCAGGTCCCTGTGTTTTTATAAATTAAAATAGAGCTCAGATTAGGAAAGAATACTTTATCACATGAAAAGTGAAGCATGTTACTTAAAGAAACACACAAAAAGAACAGCTTTCAGCTCCTTAGATGAAAGATGTGTTGCTGAAGTACAGACAAACTACTTGGTGAAAAGGACATGGTTTAAAGTCAGAAATTACACACTTGGCTACTTAAACACACATTAGTCTGTATAAATTGCACTACCAGTGGTCTAGAATAATGTCTTTAATACTTCTACTGCCTGCAGTGGAGTTTTTCTAGCAATGGATTTAGCTCTGCACTTTAGTAGCCTGTATTACTAATCCTAATAACTTCAAAGTATCGATCAGGTGATGCAAGTGCTCTGTTCCTAAAAGATAAAAATGCCAGACACCTGGATGTATTTTGTATATTCACAGTTCATCACCCAGCTTTCCAGCTGCTGAGCGGCAGCCCTGCCTCCCTTCTTCCTCCATGTACACCTGGCTCTGGCATCGAGCCTTCAGTGGCTTCATTAACCCCCCAAACATTGCCGGTATTCATGGTGATTGACAATGGTGATTGACAGATTTCTGATGCTCCAGTTTCTCTGCCCTCCTTTTAATCATCAGTAAATCTTCCCTGATTGCACACAGAATCTTTGCCTCCATCACCATTCTGCAGCTACCTGATTTGTTGGCTTTATTCTGAGCCTCACACATGACTTTACTATTTATACTCCAGAATCTGTTGGAAAAAGTCCTGAGGTCTTTCTGTTCCCACAGCAAGTTGATCCTCTGTTTCATAGCTCAGCTTTTACTTTGGCCAAGGAGCACCTCTCTTTCTCTTTTCATTTCGTGGTTTTTATTTCTGACTGTTATCTGCCTTTTTTTTAATAACTAAAAGATTAAATAAGGAGGATTTGCTAACATCTCCATTCCATGCTTCCTTCCCCACACACATTTTAGCTTTGACTCTGTCTGGCTAACAGTCTTTCAAATTAGTTCTGATAGCAAGTACAATGAGACTTAAACTACACTGACTTTTAAAGAAAGTCAGAAAATAACTCAAAATCTATTAAAACACTGTGCTACTATATTCACTGTCTTTTTAAAAATCCATTTAAAAGGGTATGAGAAATTCGGAGACAGGCTGCCTTGTATAAAAGCAGTCTGCATTTGAATCTGCTTAGCTTTCAGTCAGTCCACCCTTTAACAATGTGGTTTACTTCTGCAATTAATCTACAAATGAATTCTGATTGACTCAACCTGAAGTGGCAGAGGTAAACCAGGAGTATAACAAAATCTTTTCAGACAATATTTTTGAGCACTTTAAGGCTTCATTCTTAAAATTTGTGATAAACAATAAAAGTGTCACTGAAAATGAATGCTTGGAATTATTATTCTAGTTGCATATTATTCTAGTCCAGTGGAGAAGCAGGGAAGTTCCTTCTAAATAATGTTAACTTCTCTACCTGTGTTTACAATACTTGGTAGAATAGAGAAATGCTGACCTAAATGACTGTAATTAGTTCTTGTGATTGGAGTAATGGTAGATGAAGAAACAATAAATGTATAAACCACCCACAGATTCATGAGGCAGGAGCTTTCTCACTCTATGCCCCCAACTCCAAGTAATTATTTCCTTTCTTCACCACTGTATACTTCAAAAAATGCTCTGTAATTGTTTCCTACCAGCTTTCCAATTCAATTTTTTGAGGCTGCAGTTCCAAGGTAACTCATTTGAACTCCTTAAATCAAGATGCTATAAGGATACAGACAGTTTGAGCTGATGAAAACTGCATACAATATAATGCAATAAAACCCACCAAAGTCTTGGTCATAACAAAACAAAATTAATTCCTAATGTTAAGGTAACATTATTATGGTTGTTATTCTTAAAGGTTATACATATTGATTTTAAAAGCATTAAAATGTTAATGGTTAACCAAGTACATGTCACTGAATTCCTAAAAAAGTATTTGAACATGGCTGTGGTCCTTTTGAAATAATTCTTTAAGTCTGAAGATCTTGCGCACTAACATAGCTTTATCATAAATCTCTCATCCTCCACCAGACACTTCGCTGTTGATGTTGCTTTAGATGAGCATTAGATGAAAAGCTACGTATTCTTTTTCCTTTTTAAAAAGTGCCACAACCACCACTCTGATAATTATTCTGTAGAAGGGCATGCTTAAACTTTTCTGTTTGAACTGGACTGAGCAGCAGTTAGAATCCTGGGATCAGAAGTAGAATAAACATTTAATCATTTGGTCACAAACTACCACTTTGGGTAGCCAGGTGGTCACAAGGACACCTGAGCTTTTATTCCCTCCCTACTATCTTTTTTTTTCTTCAGTGATGGTGTAATGTAAAATACAGAAGCAATTCAGACCTCCAACCACTAAATTATTCTCCTCTTTTTGGAGCTGGCTCTTACCAAAAGGGTCCTCATAGCAAAGACCCCCCGCCTTCTCCTCCTCCCACCAACCTCATCGTGAGGTCAAGACCCAAACACCATGTCTATACTGGTAAATAAAACAGTACAGGGTCATTTTCTGACCCTATGGCCAACTAGCGTGACACATCTCACAACCATAGAAGGATTTAAACCAGTTATCTCTGCAACCAGGCCAAGAGCAATCTGCATATTAGGGCTTGGCTTTGGCCTGTGCCAGTTCCCCAGCCACAACCAGGCACCGATTGTTTTGGTGAGGAATGGTTGGCACAAAACCACTTCATGAACTGTGCACAAACCAGTGCTCTGGCATCTGCCCTGGCCCTGTTCATTTCGCTAATTCAGATGTGGCCAAAGAGTCTTCATATCCCTGAACAGGCAAATCAGCAGTGAAGACCCAGGCACAGGATTTGCTGTCCATGAAACAAAACATGATGGGAGGAGCAGACAGATCAAGAGTAGTTGTCCAATATACTCTGTTTTGTCAGAAGCAAAATATTTGGTTTTTTCCTTGATGAAAAACCAATACCTGTATGACACACACGTGACATGGTCATTCATGTTAATCAGAAAGCGCAAGCCAACACCACTTTTTCTGGAGTTGCATGTGTGATCTCAGTCTAGAAAGCAGAAAGCAGGATCTGTGCTGACTGACGGGGTTCACAGCTTCCTCTGGTTTGCTCTTCCTGATCAACCCATCATCAGGTGATGCCATGGCAAGTTCCTGGATGCACACAACTCAGTTTCTGCACCACATTAAACAACGAGCATAACCTCAGCTTCCAAATTAGTGTATCTAAGCCACTGAATAAGGACAGAAATGATTTGAGCATTTGAAGAAGGCAAAATGGCTACAGGTTTGGAATTAAATGTAGTCTTGTAAAGGTGGTAAATATTGGTTTAGAAAAGGTGTGGAGAAGTCAACAGTTGAGGCTTGGCAAAGTACTCTTAGTGTGCCTGTAATAAAGGCTTGACTGAAAAGCAGTTGACTTGGCTACAACTAAATAAATGTCTAAAAAGTCATGTGTGATAAAATACTTTTCTCTGATTACCATATTGAATGTTCATGTGCTTAGATATCTGTCTAGGCTGGCAAATGAAACATTCTTGAGAATCTTATATTAAAATCTAAACCTTCATAAAATGCTGCATGATTTTCACAAGACCACGAAATAAAGCAGAACAGCATATTTTGGCACAGCTTTTCCACACTTAAAAAAACATCACTTCCTTTCTTTGGCCCCACTGGCAAAAGCAAATAAAATAGGACGAAGACAGAAGTAAATAGGAAATTTCTCTGTTACTAACATTTTCATTGGGTCATTAAAAAATTAGAACAATCCCAAAGGGAAAAGAAGGAGACTAATGGCTAAAAGAAGAAAAGAGAAAGTTCTGTAACTGCAGACAGCCATTGCCAGATGAGAAACAGAGCACAGTTTGGACCTTCATGAGGCATGAGCAGCTCTGGGGGAAAGAAAACAGGAAACAGAAAACAAGACCCTGGCCAGAGTCCTTCTATAGCCCATTTTATATCAGTTTTGCTGCCAGCAAGCAGGGAACACTTAGCTCTGCAACGGCAGTAATTTTCCTTTGTTTGAGTTTTAGTGTACACTTGATGTGTTTTAAAAAATAAAGGAAAAGGGGGATAAATGGATTATTTGGCAGTCATAGGATTTATCCCCTTTTTGGGGTATATACCTGCTATACACCTTCCAAAGCTGAAGCAGCAGTCTTACTACATTACTGCTCCCGAGACCACTGATGGAAGAAGCCATAGGGAAAGGTGCATAGGGGACTGCAGTGCCAGGGTAGCGAGAGGAGACTGCTCTGCAGGGGAAGGGGAGCCAGGAGCCATGGGTGACAGCAGAGTCTGCGGGGCAGGGGCCTCACTGACAGGGCTGCAGAGCAGGTCTGTGGTGGCAGCCAAGGCCAGACAAGAGTCCAGATGGCCAGGCAGGCCCATGGGGGTGGGGCAGGCCCAAGGTCAAGCCTGTCACCTGTCAGGGTCCAGATCTACAGGCACGGGCATGGCTGCAGCACACCTGCAATGGACCTTAAAGCCGGGAACAAGGGTGAGAGCCTCAGCTTAAAAGCAGCTCCTGGGCAAAGGAGCAGCAGACCCTCACTGAGGTTTTTTCTAGCATTTATCTCAAGGCTAACAGCGACATTATCTCTAAGCTGGCCCTGAGCCCAGGCAGCCACAGACCCAGAAGAGGGGATGCACACAGGACCCCCACACACCAGACATGTGTACTCTTTCCACCCTCAAGTTTTTCCCAAGTTTCTGTCCTGCCTTCGCCTACCACAGTTCCGTGTCAAACCTGTTTCCATACTCTTGTAAACCCCATTTTGTATACAAGCATCTAAATATTTTTTTTCTTCCTCCACTGCATTCCCAGACCCCTTTCCTCCATCTTTCGACATATCCTATTTGCCCACTAACTTCCCATGCTTCCCTCATGGTTTTGTAGTCAGTCTCCCCCACACATACTCCCAGTCCCTGCCCCTCACAACTAACAGGAGAGAAGCTGCTTACTTCCCACATATACGCATGACAGCTCTTCCAGCCAACAGCAACCCTGTTGGCCTTCATTAACTCTTGCTTCACATATTGTGGATCACATCATGCTGACATATGAAGTGAAATGCTCTTGGGCAGTGAGTCTCTGCCTCTGCTCCCCAGTTTCTATACTTGGCTTTTTGCCCCTTGAACAGTCCTGATCTCAAGAGACTCTTCCTCTTAATCTACTTTTTTTTCTCCTCATCCTGGCCTGGCATTTGTCTTTTTTCCATTTGACTCAGATAGCTTCTTCCTTCATTCTTCCAGGGTGTTAGCAGTAGTGTCACTAAAAGGACAAGAGAGAGAAATTGCTTGTTCTCAGTTCCCAATCAAGAACTGTTTGGGAAAAGGAACAGCTAAAAGCACCCATGGAAAGTTTTCCCTGAGATTCTGTAGGCTAGTCAAGAAGGGGGAGTATATATGTGAACTGTATCTTTTTGTTGTAGAAGACCCAGTATACAGAGGCTGCTCAGCATTCAATGTTGGAAGTGAATTGGGTTTTCGTTGGACCCACGGCTTTGTAGATACAAGAAACTGGAAAACTATCTTATAATGGGAAATTTTTAGATAATTTTAGTAATGACTGACACAAACACACCCACTTACAACAAATAACAGTTCATAGAAATACTGTAGGTAAGCCTTGTTCTGGTGTCGTTGGAACAGAATCATAGAATCAGCTTTCTATTCAGGAATTCTGCATTTCTGCAAAGACTACAGCAGTCAATTTAATGGAGACAAAGTTGATAAGACACTTTGTTTTATGTTCCATCTAACATTGGTATGCAGTGGTCAAGGTCTTCAGCAGTTTTGAGTTAACAAGGTGCAGAAGCTGGAAGGAGCAAAAGCCAGGACAGTGAACCCAAGCTGGCCAGCAGAATTATTGCATAACATAAATGTCATTCTTACCATAAACTGGGGAGTTTGCTGGGGAAAGCTCTCTCTCCTTGATGGTTGCCATCTCTAGAGAGTCTCACTCATTATTCTGCTTCTGAGGCCTACTCCCCACCTCGTTGCAACCACTGTATCAGCTGTGTACAACTTTGTGTACTTTACAGTAACATCGCTATCAATACTGTATTATTATTTTATTAATTCTGTTTTTATTCAACCCATGGGTCTCCTTTCCTTTTTACCTTCCGGGTGGTGAAAAGTCCTTGGGTGATGGAACAACTGTCTAAACGATGACAAGCCTATACACAATCTCCAGAAGTCACTACTGAGACCTTGATTAAGCTGCCATAAAGTAAGACACTAAGAAGGGCTGGCAACTAGGAGATGATACTATCAGAAAAGAAAACATAGCATGAGTGAAACAATGCCAAGAGGATAAATGTGGAAGGACAGGAAACCTGAGGCAGCACAAAGCTGTGGGAGCAGAAGACCCTCTGTGGGATGAAATGGGTCAATGTACTCCCTGGTCTGAGTAGCAGTGGGGGTAGAATAGGAGCAATTTCTCTCGGTCTAAAACCTCTGGCTTTGGATCGGTTTCCAAAACCTGAGAATGTCCTGGAGAAGGTGTTACCTGGAACCTCAGAAATCCTCTCCCCACAATCCATCTCAGCTCCTTTTCAAGTGTTCAATGAACATTTCCCACAGTTGAAGACACCATTACAGAATGGAAAACAGCACTATTTACTGAATGTTTGTTTGTTTGTTTTGCTTTAATAGATTTCACTAGAAAAATATATATAATGATTTTATGACATATTTTCATAAACTATTTCAGAAATTATTTCTGACAGCAACGCAACACAAATAGACTAAACATTTTGTCTTACTTTGGGTGAAACATATAGCATGAAAAATTAGCAGTGCTTTTTCAAGCTTTATTTATTTTTTTTTTGCAAAGTATCTCCAGTGCTTTTTCTTTTTCACCAGGGATGGCAGGTCACTCCAACAGGTCACCTTAGGAAAAAATCTCATACCTCATGAAAATGCCTAGAACTGTTTAATCTGCATAGGAAGAAACAAATTTTTCACCAACTTTTCAGGGGAAACCGTATGAACAAGCCCAGTGAATAAAATATGATGCATGGAAAGTAATTGAAAAGAATGTGCAGTGTTTTCACGGCTTTTCAAACTGTTTGCAGTTCAGTTATTTACGGAAAGAGTTCAATTCTGCTTATGTTCCATACAGAACTGGTTTTACACAAACTTGCTATAAAATTAGATTATGTCATGTGCTGAGGCTACAAAAACAAAGCAGGTGGGCAGGTTTATTTTTTCTGCAAAAACATCAGCACAAATGCCTGGGACCAGGAAGGAATTCTTTCTCCTCTATTAGAAATAAGTACCAAAAAATTAAGTGAGAAATCAACTTCTGACCGTGGCTTGGTTTTGTTCGTTTGTTTCTCAGAAAAGATCACGCATTCTCAAACTAGTAGCAAAATATAGCTAGAGCTGCGTTAGGGTAATATAGCCAGGTATTGGGCTAGATTTATATAGATATATACGTATATACACACACAGAGTGCACACTAAGTTTGAGGTAACAGAGTCAAATATTAGGAGTAGTAGCAAAACGTGGCTACTGAAATCTCATCTGGGAAACATGAATGAAGTGACTTTCTAGGGCTGCACCTCGGTAAGTTGAAATGGAACGGTGTCGGCTGGTGACTCCCTGCACACCACTCTCTCCTGAGCCTTGAAAATATTTCTCTGTCCAACCCAAAACCTTTCTCAGCTACCTAAGGCACAGTATTTGAAGGCTCAAGAGTCTCCATAGCTTCTTTAGTCACATGGTAAGATCACACAGCAGAAGTCTCTGTAAAGCTTTTTCTGCTAAAAAGAAGTTAAAAAGCTATGCACAGTAAATATTCTAGCACTGACTGGGCCCTTAATTGCACTCAAAAAGTGCTGATAAATTCATGAAAGTCTTACTGGAGCCTCAAAAATTAAATCCACAAAAGGAAGCCCAAGAATGGGGAGGTGTGACCAAGGCAGGCACGCTAATGCCTAATGATAGAAACCTCTGTGAATTGGGCTCATTACAGAGCAAAAAATAAGCGCTGCAAAAAGCCATCCTTTCCACATGCCTCATTTCTACCTTGGTCTCTTGAGAAGATGTGATTGCATTCACTAGCCATCTCTTTGCTCCCAAATAACTTTTGAACCGTTTTTACAACTTCAGCCAAATTCAACAGAAAGGACCCCAAAATACTAAGTGTCATGAAAATCAGCAGTCAGATAAAGGAGTGACCCCACCAGAGGAAAGACAGCGTGGCTTCACCAGTCACTTATTGCTTGTCTGACCACTTGGCTAACCCTCAGCATGACTGCCTGGTGAGCGTTCACACCATAGCTGGGAACCATCTCCATTTAGCTAGCGCACATGGGAAGTGGGGAATGTTGGACACTATGTAGGGGTGGAAAAAGGATGTGGAACACGAATCCATAAGTGACCAACCTTTGTTAACCTTGCTATTTCTAGAACAATATATTCCATATACAGTTGGGTGAAGTATGTTCATGATGGGACGTAAATGACCATTGGGATATTTGGTGGGTAAGTCAGAGCGAGCTAGAAAAGCAAAACTTTGGGATAAATAAAGTCTCATGTGCCAGGGAAGGAATCCTATCGTGGTGCAAGACAACTGGGAACCAACAAGCTGCAGACAAGCCAGCTTGTACAGCCAGGAGCCTGCTTGTTTTGGTGAGACCCACCACCAGCAGGTCATGCCTGCAGCTGGTTGAGGTGGGGTTAAACTGTGCAAGATCCTCCACACAAGAGCGAAGCTCCCACTTGCCAGCGGCAGATTTGGGGTTAGGGGAGCAGCGCATGTGGACTGGACATGCTGCAGCTGGGGAGTCTGGTCCTCGGGGCGCTGGAGCCAAACGGCCCGCAGGACACACTGCTGTGCGACACGGAGATGCGTTCAAAGGGTGGGCGAGGCGGCGGTCGGCTCTGGGCTGGTCCCGAAGAAAGAGGCCTTCGACCTCTGGGAGCGAGAGGCCAAGGCGCTGTGAGGTGACGTGAGCCCACGCCGTGCCTCACTGGGGGAGGAAGGCGGAGGGGACGGGACGCGGCCAGTGGCACCGGGGACGGGAGGGGCGGCGCTGTCAAGGCTGGGCTCCGGGGCGCGCCTGGGCGCGCTTGAGACTCTC
>NW_010205554.1:0-445 GCF_000695765.1 Mesitornis unicolor
GTATTACCCACAAGCCAATGGAATTGTTGAGAGGACTAACGGTCTGATTAAAAAACACTCAAATGTCTCATGACCCAATTGGGACACGCGGCTTGCACAAGCAGTCCTTATCATTAATAATCGTTGGGGAAATTACGGGAGCCCCAAAATCAGAGCATTCCACCCTGATAAACCAATGGGCAATGATGCTATACCAGACAGTGAAAAGAATAAGCTCCCATTAAAGATTAATGTGGGCCAGCCTGTCATGGTGAAACTACCTTCTGTTGGCACTGTGCCCATGACCCTGGCAAAACCCAGAGGCTTATATGCATGGGAAGCCCTAGATGAAAATGGAAAAACCCACCATGTTATTGCTCGGTGGATAATTCCTGATTTCTAACCCCAAAGCCCGGTTTCAAAGGACCGAGGTGTAGTTTTGTGTTTTCTTACAGGACAATAAAGA
>NW_010205555.1:0-4613 GCF_000695765.1 Mesitornis unicolor
GGTGGGTGGGTGGGTTGCAGCACGTCCTGGCACTCCTGGAGCAAACCCACCAGAGCCAGAAGGGCCTAGCAGACTCGGGAATGAATTCTTGCTCCTAGCAAGAGAGAAGGAGAGATGGAGGACAGGGTTTCTGGGCTGCTTCTTCATAAGCACTTCTGCTGCCCTCCCCAGGAGCAGCCTGAATGTGTTGCTGGGAGCACAGGACTCCTGGCCAGTCTGGGGAGGGAGAGGGCACCGTGCTGGGGGGAGGAAGCACATTGCTGGTCTGAACCACATCTGTAGGTCATGGCTGCTGCCGGGCAGGAGCAGTGTCCCTGGGAGATTAATAACCTTTTAAACCTTTTCCCCGGTGCCTCAGGCCTCTCTTGCAGCTCATGGTTTGTGGCAAGGATTGAGTGCCAGGACAGCTTGAGATTTCAGGTCACTGTAAGCCTTCTGCTTCTGGAAAGGCTGTGGCAACCAAGGATGTGCATATTTAGCTCTAGAAATATGTAGATTTTAATCAGCTCTACCATGAAGGCTTGCATGTGACACCACACAGCCACGATGAGGGCACCTATAGGAGCTGCACATACCCCAGGGATGAACAGGGAAACCTGAAGGCACTTGTGCATGGACACAACACAAAACACAGATATTTTTTTTTTAAACCTTCCTGCCTCCAGCAAGTTGATTTCCAAAATCATACAAAACCAGGCAGGTACCAGCCTGGGGCAGTCAGGAGCGGCCTCTGAGAGCCCATGAGTCACAAGCACTGGGATCTCAACACCCAGCTCTAGGTTGTCATGATGCTCGCTGGGTTTGACCAGGTCTCAGTGGCTCATAGCGTGTCCCACATAGCACCTAGAGCAACCTTGGTCAGAAAGGCCTGTCCCCCCTCTGACCCTCATCCTATTAAAACTCCCTTGTTCTCCACTGCTGCCCAGTTCCTCCCCCCCATTTCCACACCTGCAAAACAAAACCATGAGCAGCACTGGGCTGGGCACTCAGGTTAATGATCTGCGGCTGGGAAGGGCCCCTCACCATGGGCATGGGGATGGGGATGGGGAACACCTGGGGGCAGCTGGGGCACAGGGGCAGGCTCCAGCCTGGCTCCTCACAGTCCCCAGCTCCTTGCAGCAAGCAGCAGGTTTGTTCATGCTTGGCTAGGTAAGGTGGGGGGGAGATCCCTATCTGAAGTCCACTTTTTTGAGAGGTGCTGGTAGCACTTCTGGCTGCTGGGAGCAATTGTGGGAGGGAAGGGAAGACTGAGCCCTGGTGCTGTGCTCCCAGTCCATACCGGGGTCTCTGTTGCTCCTGCCTTCCACTTAGAGGTGGCCCTGGGGATGTGATGGGACTGAAAGGGTCTGGAAGGTGCCATGTCCTGCAGTGTGTTTGTTGGTAACTGGGCTGCCTGCCCTGGCTTTAGGGTCCCTCCAGTGCTAGCAGGTTTGGGGCTAGGACTGGGCAGCATTTCCTGCCCCCAGTCTGGGGGTGCCTTGTCCTTTTGGCTTCACCTTCTTCTGTGCACACCCAGCCCTACTCCAGCAGCACCCACATGGGTTTGTTTGGGTTTTTTTTTCTTTTCTTCCTTCCAGCTATGGCTGATCCCACATTGGAGTGAGGTGATCTCAGCTCGGTAACCCTGTGTGTAACTGAGCCCATCACGGCATTTGGCTACTGTAGCTCACTGAAAAGGCTGTGCCTCTGAACCAGTTTTTGGGTCCCAGGGATGTGGTGAGGGCCACAGGGCTCTTCAGACAAGGCTGGAGAAATACAGAAACCTTTGGTTTGCTCCAGAGGAGCAAGAGCAGTTGAGCAGAGACAGAGGAAGACGAAAGGGGGCCCAGAGTGGGGAGAGCAAGACATGGCCCAGCTGCTAAAGAGAGCCTGCTCCTCGGGCTTGGCAGGGCCCTCAGTGTCCCCAAGGGGCCCCAGTGGCTCTTCCTTAGACACAACAGTGGCACCTCCATGCAGGATAAAACAAGGGCAGCCTGTCAGACTGAGGGGTGCTGGCAGAGGGCATCAGGACAGGACCAGGGAATAGTGCAGAGAGCCTGGGGAAGGTTTCCCTGGCAGTGAGCAGCTCCGTGCCCTTCTCCAGCGATGGGGGTTTTTTTGGTCACAAGGCCCTAAGTCCTCCCCGCAGCCAGCGAGGAGATGGATGGACCAGCGCTGCGCCTCATAAACCAGCAGCCACTGCCAGGGAAACCCCTGTGCAGGAGGGAAGCCGCCCTGGCTTCACCACTGTCAGCGTGGAGCTTGGCCAGATGAAGTGGATGCTGTTACCATGGTGATGATACCCACTGAGGAGAAATGGGCTCTGGTGTTTTCCTCATCCCTGGTTTCCCTGCTCCACTGGGAAACCCCTCCCAGGTCCTCCCTAGCAGGGCCAGGGAGCTGTGTCTGATCACAGCCCCTGCAGCCCCCACAGGAGGTGCTGCAGCCCCGCAGCTGGGTGCCCCCACCCTGCTCCCCCATCCTGCTGCAAGGCAGGACCTGGGTGTCTGCATCAGCAGCGCCCGTGGGAGGCTGAGCTCTGGCTGCAGACTCCTGCTCCCTCTGAAAGGGCCCTAAGGGGGAGCCCGAACTGCGGGGGAGGGTTTCATCGCACACGTCTGAATGTCCCAGCTCTTCAGTGGCCCTGCCAGCCCGGGACAGTGACTGAGTTACAAGTGCTTGCTTTTTCCCTCAGGTTTGCAGCCCAGGCCAGCAGACCTCACCCTGTCTTCACAGAATGATGACATTATGGGAGGTGGAGGCATCACTAGCCAGCCTAAAACGAAAGAAGGGAAATGGGGACACAGCAAAGCCTCCAGGTAGAGGAGCCTGCAGTCCAGTGCGTGCTCTTCCCTTGCCTGGAGCCCGCCAAGGGTGAGTGCTGCTCATTTGGATCAAGCTAACGTGTGATGATTTTATTGCAACATCTCTAGCACGTCTCATTTAATTCTTCCAGCCTTTACAGTGATAGGGTTGCTGCGGGATGGTGTAACCAGAGCTATCCTGTCTGGTTGAAGTGGTGAGGCTTTGCAGGTACCAGAGCAGCACTACATCACGTTTCCAAGGCTGGCCGTGGTGGTACTGGTGCATTTGTTTGTCAAACAAAAGGGCTGTGGTTAAACTGCCACCAAGATGAAGCCTTGTGGGCAAAGCACCCTGCAGCATCCCCTAAGCCAGTGGCTGGCTTGAGGGTGGGATGTCGTGAGACAGCCAGGTCTTAGGAGGAAATCCTCTAAGGAAAGTTAGCATTTCCTCTAAAAAAACCAGAGAGGTGCTCTCAGCTGGGGACGAGCACTTCCCCCCCCAGCAAGGTGGCCCATCAGCACTCAGAGGAGGCTGAATCCTTCTTTGTCCCACCGCCCCGTGCTGGATTTTAGTTTGTTTCTCTGGTACTATCACATTCAGGTTTTTCCTGCCTTTTCAAATGGTGGGTGTACAGGCTGGATCTGTGGGTGTTTGCCACCCTTCCACTCGTGTTCTCATTGCCACTTTTTTGTGGGCAGGAGTTTTGCTGTGTCTGCTTATGGACCGCAGCTCAGCAGCTCACTTTAAGGCTCACACGGGCCACAAGTGTCCACACAGGTGTAGTAAAGTGATGACACATGTCCTGGCTGAGGCCTGGCGTGGGCTGGGGGAGACCTGGCCCCACAGAAAACCTGTCGGTCGTGGTTTAACATTTTGGTAAAGACAGTTCAGTTAAACCTGTTGAGCCTCTACAGGAATGCTTTTATTTAAGACTATTAGTGAGTTGCTGTGAGTTTTCAGTTTACATCCAGTCTCACTTCATCTTAAGACAGGGGGGCTGTTCTTAATGGGGGAAAAAAGCCTGCAAGCATTGCAGCAATTTATCAAAGGCGTTTGAGGCAACCCCTTGCTTCTGTGTTGGAAGCCAAAGTGCTATAGAGGAAAGTCACAGCTAGGCACGGAAAAACTCTAGTTTGCAGCATGAATTCTGTACTGAGCGACTGCTAACAAGAAAACATCACTGGTGTTTGTCTCCTTAACCTAGGCTGAAGAGAAACGATTCATTCTGTTCGAGCTGGATGCAGAAATGGTGTAGGCTGGGAGTTCGATTGCAGCGCTGTGGAGCAGCAAGGCACCGCCGCCCTCTGGTGTCCTAGTCCTGCACTGCCCACCAGTCCCCGCAGACACCGCTGCCCCCTGGCTTAACGTGGGCTGCTTGCTAAAAGCTGCGGGAAACCGGCACTTCTTTCAGCTGCAAAGGAAGCAGCACGGAAAATTACCTGCAGTGACTAACCTAGCAAAAGACACTGCTCACTTTTAAAAGCTAGACGTTAGTAAGTAGAAGCCAGGCTTGGTTTTGTTGTTTGAGGGTTGGTGTTTTTATTCTGTCTCCACTCTGCCTGTCTGCATCTCAGATGTCCCAGTTTAACAATTAATGCCTCTCTTCCCAGTGTCTCCTCTCCTGTACACACACACAAGCACACATCTCACCATTTCTAGCGTGGCTGAGAAGGCCTGGACCAGCTGCAGGGCCATGGCATCCCTGCAGGAAAATGTCAGGGTCCACTTCCCACCCCAGACCTCAGTGTGGCCGTACAAGTTCATGAAAGAACTGGAGGATCTGACTAGCAACATTTTGGGGGTAGTGCGGTGGACTACGAACTGGCTGA
>NW_010205556.1:0-3084 GCF_000695765.1 Mesitornis unicolor
CTATACACACGCACATACACGTAGGCACACACACGCACGCACATAGAGGCACACACACATACATATAGGCACACGCACGCACACACACATATAGGCGCACACACATATATACATGCACACACACACGCACACATGTATACACAAACATACACATAGATATACATGCATACACACCTATACAAGCACACACACACCCCTATACACACGCACATACATATGGGCACACACACGCACACATGTATACACAAACATACACAGAGATATACATGCATACACACCTATACAAGCACACACACACCCCTATACACACGCACATACATATGGGCACACACACGCACACACACACACACAGGCACGCACGCACATGTAGGCACACACATATAGGCACGCACACGCACGTAGGCACACACACACATAAGCACACACACGCAGGCACACACACCGGCACACGCACATACACGTAGGCACACAGGCACACACACACACGGGCACGCACGCACATGTAGGCACACACATATAGGCACGCACACGCACGTAGGCACGCACACACATAAGCACACACGCGTGTAGGCACGCACACACAAGCACACACACTCATGTAGGCACACACACAGGCACACACACATAGGCACGTATAGGCACACACACACAGGCACACATAGGCACACACACACATAGGCACACACACATGCACACACCTGTACACACACACATGTAGGCGCACACGCACATACGCACGCACACAGGCACGCACATACATGTAGGCATACACACACATAAGCACACATGCACAGGCACACACACGCAGGCACACACACAGATGTAGGCACACACAGGCACACACACAGGCACACAGGCACATATAGGCACGCACACGCATGTAGGCATGCACACATAAGCACACAAGCATGTAGGCACGCACACACAAGCACGCACACACACAGGCACACACACGCATATAGGCACACACACAGACACACACACGTAGGCACACACGCACACGTACACACGTAGGCACACACACAGGGACACATAGGCGCACACACATGCACACACGTGTGCACACACACACGCATATAGGCACCCACACGCGTGCACACTTGTACACACACACACACATACATATATAGGTGCACACACACATATATACACATGCACACACCTGCACGCACACACCAACACACACATGTGTGTGTGTAAAAAAATATGATGCAATTCTACCTTACTAAATCGACAACTTAAACTTCAACAGATAAAAGTTGATTTTTTCCACCTAGTCCAGCTGATTACACCAATGGAAGTCTCAGTTTTAAACCTCATTGCCGTTTTTGACTGCAAACATGCTCTCAGTGGGTTAAATTAAAATTACTTTGGCCCTTAACTTGTCTTTACGCATGATTTCTGACAAAATGATCCGCTTGACCCTCCTAGAGGGTTTTATCATTTTCCATTATTTAAAAATAGGTCATTGAGAGCCTTGTGAACACATGCAAAATATTAATTACAAAGTTCACACAACACAGTTTTGGTTAACTTGTGGAATATCTCATCTTTAAAACAAATATAATGATTTACAGCAGTGAGCTTTGCTTCAGAGATTTACATGAAAGTGGACTTCAGGTGGTTATGAAGAGCTCAGTCTTTAAGTAATATTTACAGCTCTGAGAAATTGATAGTTAGGGAAATTTGTCTGACTTTAAAGGCAATGAAACCTGCATCTTTTCCTGGTCTTCATAGAAATTGCATTTTAAAATAATTCTAGAGTTACAAAACTAAGTCTATTTGATAAAGATGGAGATGTGACTCCTTCTGAAAGCAGCAGAATTAAAGCTCAAGAGCCCATTTCCATGCCACACAGCAGCCACTCAGGTTTCCTTATATTTTTCCATACCTATATGCAGCAGCTTGGAAAAGGCCTTGAATTGCAGAACATCCCGATTTCTGCTCCACTTCTAAAACTGTCTCTTCCTTGAAAGTATTATCCTCTTCCTGAAGGAAATTATACTGAAAAAATGAAATACAAAAGCGACATATTAAAATCAAATTGTTTTAGTAGAAATAAACTTATATTTAGAAATACTTTTCAGATGGCTGCAAATCTGTGCAGTCATTTTATCTCCTGCAATCAGTGGTAAAACATGTATGTGATTTCCAGCAATATCCCAAGTTTCCTGTTTAATGGAGTAGTTTTTTAACAATAAAGGTACTTTATAAAGTTCCTCTTGCAGCGGAAAAACCTGTGTGTGTGCATTAGAAAACCAACATCCAACAAAATATTGTGCCTGCTCAAGCACTCAAACTTGATTAAATTTCCCTTCCGAAGTGCTGTTGTATTCCCCTTCAGTGAGCCCAGATCTCTCCTAAAGCTTGGACATTTGTGTGGAAAGGTTTCTATTAACAGCAGATTTTAAACGTCAGAATTGGGGTTTTTTATTCCTAAATAAACACTTAAGAGTGAGACTCCTCTCACACAGCTTTTGGTTTAAACATCCATACACCTTGTGGAGGTAAAACCGCCCACAAGGGATTTCCTGTCAAGATTTTTGGTTTGATTGCTTGATCCTAGTATCATATTATAAGCCTTAAAATGTCGTTATTATATTCATGTGATTGCAACAGTAGCATATTATTGTAGTATATTACACTACATACTACTACTGTAGCATAATATAATATAGTATATATATATATACACACAGTATATATGTCTCCGTTTAAGGGTCAGAGAGAGAGAGAGAGCAGGATTTTCTCTCTACTGCCCCTACCCCTCCCAGGGGGAGGATTAAGAGAAGGGAATAGAGAGAGAATTATAATAATAATAATAATAATAATTGCTCCGCGCAAGGTTGGAAGTTAAAACTGTAACAAGTTTAATGAAAACAACAGAGGAAAGGAAAAGGGAATTATTAAGGGACAAAGGATAATTATATACAAAACCCGATCCCAGTAGTCCCGAGTGGAAATGTCCAAGCAGTGCCTCCTGGCCGCTGCGACTGCTGTGCCTCGTCACCAGGGACCGCAGTGGTGCCAGGAGCGGATGGTGGTGGATGCTGCCGAGCACGTGGAGCCAGGCCCAGCCGTCCC
>NW_010205556.1:3152-3378 GCF_000695765.1 Mesitornis unicolor
CGCGAAAACCTCGGTTTTTTATAGACTGTGGCCGGAAAGGGGAGGGAACAGCACTGATCTCTGACCCTCCAGGGTCCTACAGACACCCCCTATCCTTCCTTTTCAGGCTAGTAACCCTTAAACCATAACAATATAGTATAGTATATTACACTACATACTACTACTATAGCATAATACAATATAGTATATATACAAATATACACACACACACTATATAGTATAGTAT
>NW_010205557.1:0-2828 GCF_000695765.1 Mesitornis unicolor
AACGTTCTGTGATTCTGTGATTCTGTATCTTGAAGTAATGAAATTGCAAAATATCACCATCACCTAAAGGGATTTCTCAAAACCAATTCTACAATGAACACTCTTCAAAAGAAGTAGAGAAAGCAATTTCTTCCTGTTTGGCTAGTGAATACCACTAGATTAAAATACTGCCCACGGCAAAGCCTACTTATAAATGGGACTGCAGCCTCAATGTGCTCAACTGAAATATCATTATGAAAACCCCTCTGCACAATCCCTGTATTTAGGGACAGCTTAGAGACAAGAAACATATTACTAGCAGGAGTTTATCAGCAAAGCAAATTCTAGGCTTGCATAGAATCCTCCAAACAATTTTTTTTAACTTGTCATTCTGATAACCAAATCAAATAAATTTTGTGCTGATACGTATGTAAATGTATTATTAAAAATAACCCCCTTCATGATACTCTGCAAGGCTCCTGGTTATAAAAAGAGCCAGTAAAAGAAAATAATTCAGAAGTCAAGGTATTTTCAGATTAAGGCTAGATGGTAGATATTTCTAGGACCTTTAGTGAATATTAGAAAGAACCAGTTCTCCATGTCTTCCAGACACATCACTCCAAGTAACTTAAAAAATTTTCATTGAGTTCAGCAAAGTCATTACACAAGAAAATGGGTACATAAACATGTTATAACATGACTGTTATCTTTCCCTTTACCTTTTTCCCTCTACTGAAACCCATAATGTTATAGTAAACACAATAAAAAAGTCCCAAAATATACTATACAAAAAAGTATAATAGATTCATTGTTTATGAGGTTGACATTTATACAGTTTCTATCAAATAGACATAATTAAAATATTATAGGAAACTCCCAGATATGCCAGGTGCTTAATTCCACATTCTATTCTCTCCCTTACCTCTGAAGAAGAAAAATATAAGAACTTCACATTAAAGGCACAATACCTTTGGGCAGTCTGGTGGGTGGAGCATTTCTTGCCCAAGCATACAATATGTTAGATTTGTCTTTGCATGTTCCTTCATCACAGTCCCTACAAATATGAGGAAAGAAACCAAAAGGGAATAAAATTTTTAAACATTGAAATCAGAAAAGGACAGGTGAATTACATGCAAAACTACTAATTTTGAGATCTCTTAAGATTTTTTTTGATGTATTATGATTCAACACAGTTTTCTTAATGTAGAATGCTTTCCTGGATATCATTAGATCCTTCATCTTCTTTATTTTCCCCTCCCTCTGCCTTAAGATAGTGCTAGGCAAACAGAATCAAAACCACAGACAGTCCTGATAGTCTCTGCCAGCCTAGCAGTGAGTGATAAAAAACCATAAAGGAACGTTTTGTGAGAATAAAACATATGAAAATCTCAAGCACTATTAGTTCAAGTGCCACAAAATGACATTGACTGTCAAATGTACACAGAGTGACAAGACTTGTGCGCAAAGCAGAAAAAAAACCAACAGATGACATCAAAGCTTTAAGTCAAAATTTGTATTTAAAATTAATTTAAAAATCATTGACAGAAAAAGTTGACAGGAAGCTCCATATGAACCAACAAGTAGAAGGCACTCATGCTCTTCTCTGTACCTAACACAACCTCACTGCTTTAATTTTTATTTCACTATACAACTTTTTGTTTTTCAGAAACAGAAAAATCATACATGCACAGAAAATAACCTGGGGGGGGGGGGGGAAAGTCATGTTTGTCAAGTTACAGACCACAAACAGGTCACAAATACTTACAATAACTGACAGCTCCAGAGTTGTCCCTAGCCTCTGCACCTAACATAGGATCATAGAACGGTTTCGGTCGGAAATGACCTGTAAGATCATCTAGTCCAACCATAGAACCAGCCCTAACTCCACCACTAGACCATGTCCCAAAGCACCACATCTACTTGTCCTTTAAACAATTCCAGGAATTGTGACCCAACCACCTCCCTGGGCAGGCTGTTCCAGTGTTTGACAACCCTTACAGTAAAGAAAGAAAACATCCAACTTAAACTACCCTTGGCGCAACTTGAGGCCATTACTCCTTGTCTTATCAGTAGCTATGAGGGAGAAGAGACTGACCCACACCTTGTTACAGTCTCCTTCAGGTAGCTGTAGAGGGCAATAAGGTCTCCCCTCAGTCTCCTTTTCTCTAGATTAAACAATCCCAGCTCCCTCAGCCGCTCCTCATAAGACTTGTGCTCTCAACCCTTCACCACCTTTGTCGCCCTCCTCTGGACATGCTGCAGCATCTCAATGTCATTTTTGTAGTGAGGGGCCCAAAACTGAACACAGCACTCAAGGTGTGGCCTTACCAGTGCCAAGTACAGAGGAAGGATCACTTCCCTGCTCCTGCTGGCCACACCACTGCTGACACAGGTCAGGATGCCTTTGGCCTTCCTGGCCACCCGGGTACAATGTCAACTCATATTCAGCTGGCTGTCAACCAACACCCCCAGATTCTTCTCCTTCAGGCTGCTCTCCAACCATTCTTCCACAAGTCTGTAGCATTGCAGAGGGTTGTTGTGACCCAAGTGCAGGACACTCTTACTTGCAGTTGATAGTGACTGCTGACACAGGTCAGGATGCCTTTGGCCTTCCTGGCCACCCGGGTACAATGTCAACTCATATTCAGCTGGCTGTCAACCAACACCCCCAGATTCTTCTCCTTCAGGCTGCTCTCCAACCATTCTTCCACAAGTCTGTAGCATTGCAGAGGGTTGTTGTGACCCAAGTGCAGGACACTCTTACTTGCAGTTGATAGTGAGAGTGGAGTGTCAAAGACTCACAAGGATTGTTAACCTCTAGATACAGAATCACAGAATCACAGAACGTT
>NW_010205558.1:0-807 GCF_000695765.1 Mesitornis unicolor
CCTGGGGAGGAGTAACCCTACACACCAGTATAGGTTAGGAGGTGACCTGCTGGAAAGAAGCTCTGCAGAGAAAGACCTGGGAGTCCTAGTGGATGACAAGTTAACCATGAGCCAGCAATCCTGGGGAGGAGTAACCCTACACACCAGTATAGGTTAGGAGGTGACCTGCTGGAAAGAAGCTCTGCAGAGAAAGACCTGGGAGTCCTAGTGGATGACAAGTTAACCATGAGCCAGCAATGTGTCCATGTGGCCAAGAAGTTCAATGGTATCCTGGGGTGTATTGAGAAGAGTGTGGTCAGCAGGTCAAGGGAGGTTCTCCTCCTCCTCTACTCTGCCCTAGTGAGACCACATCTGGAATACTTTGTCCAGTTCTGGGCTCCCCAGATCAAGAAAGACAAGGGACTACTGGAGACAGTCCAGCGGAGGGCTAAGAAGATAATTAGGAGATGGGCACAGGAGGATGGGGCCAGACTCTTTTCAGTGATGCCCAGTGACAGGACAAGGGGCAATGGGTACATACTGGAACACAGGAAGTTCCATCTGAACATGAGTAAAAATTTCTTTACTGTGAGTATAACAGAGCACTGGAACAGGCTGCCCAGAGAGGTTGTGGAGTCTCCTTTTCAGTCCAGCAGCAATGAATAACGGTTGAGCTGAAAACAAGTTTGTTCAGGATTTACTGTAGAACACCTGATGTCTCCATCAAAACTCTATTGGGTTTCTCTGAGGGGTTTTTGTATTGGGTTTTTCTGGGAGGGGTTTTGGTTTTGGTAGGGGGGGGAGGGCTATGAAGATAGCCCTGTAAGA
>NW_010205559.1:0-2238 GCF_000695765.1 Mesitornis unicolor
TTTATAAAATTCTGACACCCACCAGTTTCCCTTTGCTTTTATTTTTGTCTCAAGATGGGGGAGCTCAGGGTGAGGGAGGAGGTCCCCCAATTTGTTTGGGGGGTCCCCAAACCCCTGCCTGCACCCCCACTGAGGGGGAAACTGAGGCACGGCAGAGATGATGCTGGGACAGGGATCCAGGTACATGTTGGGGGGAGAGGAAAGGTTGGGGTTTGGGGGTCCTCTCCTGAATATCAGGGTTAACCTCCCCAAAAAATATATAAATAGATAAAAAGATGTCCCATGGGTCCTGCAGAGAAGGACCTGGGTGTCCAGGAGGTTGAGGGGTGGTCTCAGTATTGGGACCCCCTCGTGCACAACCCTATACGAGCCCCTGGAGAATCCACATTTCCATTCAGTCCTCAGCCTCAGGGGTGCTGGGGGTGGTCCAAGGGGTCCTGGGGGTCCTGCAGGGAAGGACCCAGGCATTTGGGTGGGTCAGGGTCCAAATCTGGAGGGTCCAGGTCATCAACACCCCATGCACAACCCTATACGAGCCCCCAGAGAATCCACCCTGCACCCAATCCTGGACCTCAGGGGTGCTGGTGAGTGGTCCAAGGGGTCTCCAAGGGCTCCCAGTGAAGGACCCAGGCACCTGGGTGGGTCAGGGTCCAATTCTGGAGGGTCCAGCTCATCAACACCCCATGCACAACCCTATACGAGCCCCCAGAGAATCCACCCTGCACCCAATCCTGGACCTCAGGGACTTTAGGAGGTGTTCAAAGGGGCCTTGAGGGTGTTCAAAGGGACCCTGGGGATCCTGCAGAGAAAGACCCAGGAGTCCAGGTGGGTCAAGGTCCATATCTGGATGGCCAAGGTCATCACCACCCCATACGAGCCCCTGGTGACTCCCCCACTATGACACCAGGAGGTGACACCCAAAGTCCCCTCCCCCTAAACCCCACCCCACAAAAACAAATAAAAATCACACCATGAACATCCCGAAATACGAGCGGGTGCTGTCCACCACCCGCACCAACTCGGGCGCCTGCACCCGTGTGAAGACCTCGTCCCCCGTTTCCAGGTGCACCAACCCCCCCACAAAGCTCTGCTTGGCCCAGGGGACTTGGTGGACCTGGGGACAGTAAAAGACCCGGTTGACCAGGAGGTCGAGGACCCCGGGGTAGCGCGGAGTGCGCTTGTGGATGCCGTGAAGGGTGGAGGCACGCGTGGGGCACCCGGTGGCCCCCAGCTGGACCTTGGCGTAGACGAAGTAGAGGCCGGGCTGGTGGCAAATGAGGGAGCCCCCATGGTAGCCCAAACCCCGGATGAAGGCCCAGGACTTGGTGGGTTCCCACCAAAGGGAGCCGTTGGCTTGGGACGAGATGGTGGCACCGGCTGTGGGGAGGAGGAGGAGGAGGGTGGGGGTCAGGGGAGCACCCCAAAACCTGCCAGCACCCATATATCTACAGGCAGACCCAGGTTTTGGGGGTGTTGAGCACCCAAAAACCTCCACCACCCACCTGTCTATAGGGGGACCCAGGTTTTTGGGGAGCTGAACACCCCAGAACCTTCCAACACCCATCTATGTACAGGGAAACTCAGGTTTTGGGGGTCTGAGCACCCCAAAACCTCCAGCACCCACCTATCTATAAGGGAACCCTACTAGCACCCACTTGTCTATAGGGGGACTCAGGTTTTTGGGGTGCTGAGAACCCCAGAACCTTCCAACACCCACCTATGTACAGGGAAACTCAGGTTTTGGGGGTGCTGAGCACCCAAAAACCTCCAGCACCCACCTGTCTATAGGGGAACTCAGGTTTTTGGGGTGCTGAGCACCCAAAAGCCCTCCAGCACCCTCCTGTCTATAGGACAACCGAGGTTTTTGGGGTGCTAAGAACCCCCAAACCACTCAGCACCCACTCATCTACAGGGGGACCCAGGGATCCAGGATGCTTAGCACCTTCCTATCTATAGGGCAATCCAGATTTTTGGGGTGCTCAGCACCTCAAAACCTTCCTTTTTATAGGGGGATCCGGGTTTTTGGGGTGCTGAGCACCCAAAAACCTTCCAGCACTCACTTATCTACAGGGGGACCAAGGGATCCAGGATGCTGAGCACCCCAAAAACCTTCCTTTCTAGAGGGAGACCCAGGTTTTTGGGGTGCTGAGCACCCAAAAGCCCTCCAGCACCCTCCTGTCTATAGGACAACCGAGGTTTTTGGGGTGCTAAGAACCCCCAAACCACTCAGCACCCACT
>NW_010205559.1:2384-2614 GCF_000695765.1 Mesitornis unicolor
GGGTGCTTAGCACCCAACAACCTTACAGCACCCTCCTGTCTATAGGGGAACCCAGGTTTTTAGGGTGCTGAGCACCCCAAAAACCTTCCCATCTACAGGTTAACCCAGATTTTTGGGTGCTCAGCACCTCAAAACCTTCCTTTCTATAGGGGGACCCAGGATTTTAGGGTGCTGAGCACCCCAAAACCTTCCTATCTCTAGGGGCACCCAAGCACCCAGGTCCTCACCCC
>NW_010205560.1:0-6704 GCF_000695765.1 Mesitornis unicolor
TCCCTAACGTTCTGTGATTCTGTGATTCACTGCCTGTTCCTCTCCCTCCTGCTTGGAGGGACTTGTTTACTGTCCTAACGCTGAGGACTACTCTCCCACAATATTGGCTGAGTATAACTCCATGTATTTTATAATAGAACTGCTATTAACATTAGTTTATTGTTATTTTATTAAATATATATGTATCTGTTTCAACCCACAAATCTCCTTTCTTTTTCCCGATACTCCTCCCTAAAGTGGGGAGCAGTCATTGGGTGACAGAGCAACTGTATAAACCATGACACATTGACATTTTATGATGTGTGGAATTTTGTTTTACTTTTAGAAATATGAACACTCAGACAGATAAAATTATATAAAATAAGTCTTGAAGAGCCACACAGGCAGTATCTTCCAGAAGTGGTATCAAATTACATGACAGTTGAGCAGCAAGCGTGCTTCATCTGAAAAGAGCCTTTGGACAGTGTGTATGCTAGCTGTCTCAAGCCAATAAAAGATTAATTAAGTGGATAAGTAGCTGAATAGCACAGACTTGTAACTTACAGTTTGTAGGCCAAATATATCTGACTTCTAGTTTTGCTAAATTAGACCTCTGAAGCTGATGCTACAAGTTACGGTTTTATTCACTTCAGTTTTCATAAACAACTCCAGTTTTCACAGAATCACAGAATGGTGGGGGTTGGAATGGACCTCTGAAGATCATCTAGTGCAGCCCATCTGCTAAAGAAGATCACACAGGAACACATCCAGGCAGGTTTTTAAAGTCTTCAGAGAAGGAGACTCCACAGCCTCTCTGGGCAGCCTGTTCCAGTGCTCTGTTACCCTCACATTAAAGTTTTCCCTTATGTTTAATTTGAACTTCCTGTGTTCCAGTTTGTGACCTTTGCCCCTTGTCCTGTCACTGGGCACAACCAAGAATAGTCTGGTCCCATTCTCCTGACACCCGCCCTTTAGGAATTTTTAAGCATTAATGGGATTCCCCCTCAGCCTCCTCCAGGCTAAACAGACCCAGCTCTCTCAGCCTTTCCTCGTATGAGAGATGCTCCAGTCTCCTCATCATCTTAGTGGCTCTGCGCTGGACTCTCTCCACTAGTTCCTTGTCCTTCTTGAACTGGGGAGTCCAGAACTGGACACAGTATTCCAGACACGGACTCACCAGTGTAGAGGAGGAGGAGAACCTCCCTCAACCTACTGGCCACAGTCTTAATGCACCCCAGGATGCCACTGGCTGTAAGAACACATTGCTGGCCCAAGGTCAGCCTGCTGTCCACCAGGGCTCTTAGGTTCCTTTCCCCTGAGCTGCTCTTCAGTAGATCAGACCCCATTCTGTACTGATACATGGGGTTGTTCTTCCCCAGATGCACTTGTTGATTTTCATTGTTTCTTCCCATCCAACCTTCCAGCCTGTTTAGGTCATGCTGAATCGAAGCACAGCCTTCTGGTGTGTCAACCACTCCTCCCAGCTGTGAATCATCAGCAGACTTTCTGAGGGTAAACCCTGTCCCATTGTTCAGGTCATTGCTGAATATACTGAATAGAGCTGAAACTAGTACTGGCCCCTTAGGAATACCACTAGACACAGGCCTCCAACTATGCCCCACTGATCACAGCTTTCTGCGTTCTGCCTTTCAGTCATTTTTCAGTCCACCTCACTATCCAATCGTCCAATCCACACTTCTAAAGTTTGACTGTAAGGATGTCATCAGAGACAGTGTTGAAAGGCATCATTCTTTGAACAGAACATAATCAGTACACACAATCCAAACTACCACCTTTTTGAAACTGGAGTTCTGCTAGAAATGTCAGTTAAAAATGTGATTTGAATACCATGAAAAGGCTTTGATGGATTCAGCTCTGATTAGGCTACACACAGTAGAAAACCAGCCACAAAACAAGAGGTTTTCCTGTGTAGCTTACATTCAAAAATCAAGACACTGGATAGTAGGATACATTTGGGTAATTCAGTCCTGTTCTTTCCCCATATGCAAGAATTATAACACAGGAGCAGCTGAAGTACTCATTTTTTAAAGACATCACAGTAAGAAAGGGATTAGGGATGGTATAGGGATGGTATTGAGATGACTTGTGAAGATGTCCCATCTCAAGTCTAGAAGCTTTGCCTGTGAAACCACAAATACGGGTACGCACAGAAATGAATGCTGCAATCAAAGTGATGGGATGGTAAGTTCATTATTGTAACAGTGCTCTGGCTTACAAGCAGGGCATGTACCAAGGCAAAAAAGGACATTGTGGTAATTTGTAAGAACACAAATGAGATTTTTGATTGCATGGCTAAGTAGGAAAAAAAAACCCCAAAACCACAAACATCATTTAGAAGTGTTTTGAAAAGAGACCATGGAACTGTGGTTGAAATAAGACATAGAAGACTAACAGAAGGAGAGTAAGGACAGGACTGTATGAAGGTAAAGACAGGAGTAAGAAAGCTACTTTAAAGGTCACCCTAAAAGAAGTGGGAAGATACCAAGAACACTACTTCACAAAAGTGAAGAAAGGACAAGATTGTGCAGTCAGCAGGTTAAAAGTCAGTGGGGAGGAGGAAGTACTCCTGATTCTGAGGTTTTGGTAAAGTAATGAGAGGACAGACCAGAAGCCTGGTCTGTTCTACGGCTTTTCTCCCCTAAAAATTCCCTTCCTTTGGTTTCTTAAAACAGCTACATTGATTTTTTTAGCTTGTCCTGAAGCTCTACTCAGTCTAGAGTTTGTGTCTGCTTACTTAAACCCAAAAGGAATTCTGTTTTACAGCCTGGAGAACAACTAACTCGTGCTGACAGCATTGGTGTCACTAAAAAGCATATCATGGTACTCAAATCATGCTGCTATACAAAATGTATATGTATATGGGTGTGTATGTATATCTCAGGTATCTTATAGTTAATGCACAGAGGGGATAGAACAAAGGAAAAAAGAAATCTTTCATTTCTGCTTTACAAATGGAGAACTGAAGCACAGTGAAATTTAGCAAGGTCAAGTCTGTGACAAAGCTGGAGACTGAACTGAGAATTTTGAGTGCCTTAACCACTCTATTTTCTGTTAAGTGTGTGGTGTTTTTCCCCACTCTAATGCTTATCAGAAGATGACTGTGTTTTTTTTTCTCCACCCTAAATTCTGTTTACATTACTGTTTAAATTCTAGTTTTTCAAGAGCTGCTATTTTTACATCAGTGAAAGACAATACTGTGGAGCTGGTCTTCATTTCCAGATGGAAAGCAGTTATCAAAAGATTGTTGATGCTTGTTCCTTATGACACACAAAGCTCCTCATCCAGCACTCTCAGAGAGAGGCGATAGCTTCAGGAGGTGGTTTTTTTAGAGGAAATTCATAATGTATTGAACCAATCTAATCTCAAATTTATAAGAATTCACAAAAAGAAGGAAGAATTATGAACTGTATTATCTTCTATTAAAAATCGAAATTTTGTGGCTCCTGTAATCTTTTTTTTCAACCACATAGAATTTATTGGTTGGACTTTTGTGTGAGCAAGATCTCCTCTTGTAGTATACCTTTAAGTAGCAGAATAGCTACTATAGCTACTATAGTATACAGAATATCAACTGTAGTTTAAGGAAAAAGCCACCAAACCTGAATATGTGGCAAGTTCTTTCATTTTACTTAGCTTATGTCATCCAATTATGTATGAAGAGTTTTAATTTTAGTTAGTAAATCTTAAGAATTTAATAATGGTCTGATTTTATTCAAAGTAGTGAACTTCTGATAAAACATGATGTGGCTGTCCCAGGAAGAAGACACAAGCCTGAGTCAATCTTTCTTTTTGTAAAAGGTAACTAGCACTCACATGGCTTCTGTGTTTTTGACTCTGTGTTCAGTCACTAAAAGTTTGAAATATGCTGAAAAAGTCTGCTTCAGCTTGCCATTCAAGGTAGATATGATGATTGGGTGTGAATGTAAAGCTTTTCCTAAAGTTTTCTTAAAGCTTCACCAAAATGAAAATAAGACAGAGCCAAATTTTATCTGTGTGTGTCTATCCATGTCAGGCCTCTATTGACTTTTCTTTATTCCAATTCTAAATTGAATACAGCCTCAGGGAAGGAAACATTTATATTAGAAGGTTACAGTGGAAGGATCTCTATCCTTATCCTGCATATGAAAAGCAGGCCTTGGAACCAGCATGTCTTCAGCTAATTAAATGTAGCTATCCTTCCCCTTGAAGAAAAGATGTTTCTCCTTACGAGTTACCAGGGAGCTTCATGGTGTTCTCTTTCCTTTGCTGGAGAATGCCTTCAACTGAGGAAACTAAAACTAAGCAAGTAAAAAAGTAGTCTTGATAGAATTAATATTATCTGATATTTGTGTGCATATGTATGTGAGTAATTTGTAAACCCTATTTGTGCAGGGAACATTCTCTGACAATGTGGTTTCTCCTGTGTAGCCAAGTTTGTCTTCTTCCATTGCTCTGTTTATTTACTGTTCAGAGAAAGTCCTTTGGGAATAGCTGTTTCTCCTGATTTTATAGGAAAGTCCTAGCTTGTTTTGATAATGTCAGTAACATATAAGAAAGAGACTCAGAACACTGGTATTTTTTTTAGGCTGTTTTGCATTAATTTATGATGTGTCATATTCCATAAGCATAATTTCAGTGATGCCTGATATCTCAAATGATGTTGATTTGAAGCAGCATGACATTAAAAACCTCTTATTTGTTCTAAAACAGGTAGCTGCTGTATGTGCTTATTTTAATCAACATTATGTGAAAGAATATAATGGAAGAATTAAGGAAAATAATTAATTATAAAGGTTACTGAAAACCATCTAGTTGACTTAAAATTTGGAAATACAGCTGGTGCACTTAATCACACAAAAGCTAAGTTAATCACTTACTCAGCATTCTTTGTCTCTAACAATGCCATGAAAAAACAATAACGTGTTTTTTTCTCTCAGAATGGACTGGGCAGCTCTATTTCTTTCCTCCCTTGTTTGATTTACAATATATGTATTGTCTGAGGACTTTGCATGAATATGTTTACAGTGGGTGCCTTGTCGGTCTTGAACTCTGTAGATCCAGTGATTTGTTATTCTGAAGTTTTTGCTTGCATCAGAATCTATATTTTATCGCTAACTTTGTGTGTGCCTTAGGAAAAGGAGCAAAATAATAATGAAAACTAGACTGTGCTGTTTGGTAGCAACATGTACTATAAATTAATATTTTGGCTAAAGATATATTTTTTTCCTAGGACATCTAGTAAAGTAAGAAAAGCTGAATTATCGGTCTGTCTAACTGTCACAGGTGAATTATTAAAAGAAGTCATCATTACAGGGTTAACTAAATGGGTTTTATTAATAATTGAATGATGATTAAATGGTAACTATCGATGACTGAATGAAAATCAAATGGTAATCAAGTGATGATTAAGCAATAATAGAATGTTAATTAAACAGTGTTTTAACAATTATTTGGAATGATTAGTCAATTATTTAAATGGTGATTTAATTGATAATTTAGAAAGTGATTAGCTGATGATTTAGACAATGATTTAGACAGAAGTCAAACACTCTACTACTTACTACACTTCTACTGATTAAGCTGTAGCTGGATATAGATAAATGTCACTAGCATACAATATACTTTTAGACCTCCTGTAAAATGCTGCTTACCTTATTATATATATCAGATGCTGAGTTGAGGGTCTTTCACTCTGGAGCAGTAATCTTGAGCAGCGGTTCTGCTCGAGGAGGAGATCACCACCGTCTAGCCTGCAGCCATACAAGAGTGCACAAGAAGCTTGGAGGGGCTATGGATTTCAGTAGCGAAAAAGAATTGACTGGTAGTCAACCCCTCCCTTTGATGTATGTGCAGGTCTGCAGCTGTAGCTGTTTTAGTTTTTCCTAGTTCCATCCAAGGCTGGTACATTTAGCTCATGATAAGACATGGCCCATACTCCTCAGTACCTGAGAAGATGTGGCCCAGCACAGTTCTCATGGTTTGCACAGCAGGGCTGGTTTCAGTCAGGCCCATTTGTCAGTGATAGCTGAACCACAGAACTGTTCACTCATGCAGAGTGGGTGCACCTGTCACACCAATCTATGGCACAACGAGCAGGCAGGAGCAACAAAAAGTCGAGTGGTATAGGGTGATATCTGCGACATTTTTCTACTTCAAAGCTGCCATACTTTGAGTTGTTGACTCCTTTATGAATGCCATATATGAACATGGCAAAAGAGTTTATATGCACTTGAGTTGTTTTTTTCCCCCCCTGTATATTTAAAAACCAGACCAATGTACATAAAACTGAAACTTTATAAAGTCTGCATAAAGGCGAGATGCAAAAAGAGGATGTAGCTTACCTAATGATGCAAGAATGCTGGGGGTTTTATAAAATACCAGGATGTGACTTGTCCCAGATCTCAAACACAAAGAATCAATTTTTGTTGAAGTAATTGAAATTTACCAACCGAAGGAAATTTGTCAACCCACATGAAAACTTACTGAAGAAAGTTAAATTCTTGGATAGCGTGAGTGTGAAAGAATACAAAAAAAAAAAAGGAAGAAAAAAAACCAGTCCCAAAAAAGAAAAGAGTATCTGAAATAAAAAGGTGGTAGCAAAGCTCAAATTTGGAGTCCATGAAAGTCGTGTTGCCAAAATCACACCAGCCAGCATAAGATCAGCCAGTGTTGATGTCTGTAAAATGATAGCATAGCTACAAATCACAGAATCACAGAACGTTAGG
>NW_010205561.1:0-22378 GCF_000695765.1 Mesitornis unicolor
AAAGCCCAGCCGCAGTGTGCGGGTTGCTCCACGCCCCCCTCCCTCCATTTATCTCAAACGGAGAGAAATGTGGGCAGCGTCTGCTTTCTCCAGCCTTTCCGAAAAAAAAAACCCAACACCCAAACCCCTGAATTTGGTGGGCGAGTACGGGAGAGGAGCTCGGCGGCCGGGGGTTTTTTTTGCACTAGAGGGAAGGAAGGAGAGGGTGTGGGAGAGAGAAACTGGTGCTCTTATTTCTTCCCCCTTCCCACCCCCAGCAATCTGGATGTCTGTCCCCACTGATTGCTAAGATGGACCGCTCCTTCCCTTTCCAAATGGCTGCAGCAAGTTTAATTCAGGGCTGGGGGCTTCGTGAAGGGTAGAAAGCCCCCTGGCTTGTTTTTCCTTTCCCCTATGCACCTTTTCCTAAATGAGGGGTAGAAAAGTTGCAGCAAATCCAGGGTTAGAAAAGACTAATAAATAGCTCTGTTTCCAAACTGTGCCTGGCTGGGTGTATCTGCATGCCTTGCAGTCGTGCTCCGTGTAAGGAGGGTTTCTCGGCCGCATTGTTAGCCCGCTGGCTGCTGGGGAGGGCATGAGAAAAGTTCTTTCAAGCCTGTATATAAAATTTCCAGGAGAGACAATTGTTTCTAATAATAGCCCTGGCAGCGGTTTAGCAATACAACACTCACAGATGCGGGAGCGAGCTAGCAAATCTCCTTTCCCAGGCAAGCCAGCTCGCAGGGAAAGCCGAACTCCCAGCTTGTTGGTTTGGTTTGCGATTTTAAGACGTTTGTCCTGAACAAAAACCCCGGCACTGCTCGCCCTTTCCGCCGGGAAGGGGGTGTGGTGCCTGTGCCTGCGCGCCGCACTTCCCCGGCATGGCTGAAACGGGCTTTCCCGGTGGATCAGGTATGGAGAGATGCTGAATCCCAGCTCTGCCCAGCGCCAGCTGGATTTTGGAGTGTCTCCGACTCAGCTCCCTCTAGATTGACCCCTGGGGTCTGATGAGCACCTATGCATAGAGGGGTCTGTTACCAGGGTGGGTGTCTGTGTCATTTTCCATGCCTGAAATTGCGTGCCAGGCAGCAGAGAGGCCTCGACTGAGCTAAAACTATCGGCTTGATCCCCTTTCTCCTTGCGGCTATGACAGAGGGCCCGGCAGGAGGGCTGCTGCCTGCATTGCTGCCTGCACACTGCTTGAACCCGCGATGCTAACCCTGGCCGGGCGATGGTGCACCAGCTCAGCTCGGTGGCTCGGAGCTGCTTGTCTTGACCTTCCTGGCACAAGTTACCAGTAACTTGTCCTCTTCCCCATATTAATATTTTTAAGGCAGTTTTAAGTACCAGTGCCACATGAGAGCTGCTCACGGGGAGGTTTCTGCAGCTCTGCTGTGCCGCTGAGCAAGGGAGGCTGTGTCAGAAGCCGTGGGGAGCTGAGGAGACATCACTTCTTTTAATGAGAGCGGATGATTTGAGGTGTCTGCAGTCTCAATACCACCTCGCGCCACTGCTAAGGTCGGCTGTGTTTCTCTGGGGACCAAAGAGACTGAAGGGGTCAACAGGAGTTGGCATTGGTCATCCCTAATGCTGTGAGTGGCCCCCTCCAAATCAGTTCCCACAGTGGGGATAACTGCCAGTGGTGCATAGCATGTGGATTTATGCACATGTAAAATAAGTATTTTTTTTCTTAGGTGAATTTTTATTTTAAACACCCAGGCGAGAAACTTGGGATCGCTGCCATTATTTGAGCATAGATACACTAGTCAGCCACTCGCAACCCACTGGGGCAAGCTACCCATTTCTCCTGGTAGATGGTTTCTGGTGGTCCTGTTGCCATGCATCTGAACCAATTATTGCATTAAAAATGTAAATCAATATCTAGTGATACATGTGGTTGCAGCATTGGGTCACTCTGGGCCATACAGCAATGCAGCAACACTTGGCACAGAGGGCATCTTCCGTAGGGATCATCTCAAATTGTTCAGCCAAGTCAAGAGATTTGGTTAAGTGTGTTGGGTGCTGTTAGCAGGGACACAAGACCTCCGTGTTACGGAGGTCTCACATATCACAGGTAGTTACGGTCAGGCATATCTCCTTTGTTGCTACTGTTGCTTGCTGGTGAATAACAGCAGAAGGTTTGAATGCAGCCAAACAGATGGCAAAGTACAACTGCATGGTATGGATGAGGGAGAAAAAGGTGTACTAGGGAGAATTTGAAAGGGGTTGGGGAGTGACTGAAGTCTCAAGTCCCAGTCTGGTAGGACTGTGAAGGAGAAGGAAGGGCCATGCATTGCGAGAGGGGTGAGACACACAGGGAAGGTGTAAAAGGAGTGTGTTGATCCAACACCAACCGCATCTGGGGGCAGGGCTTCGTCCCCTGAAGATGCAGTAAGGCCCTGTGTAACCTCCTTCATGCAAGCTAAGCAGGATGAGCAAAGGCTGCTGTTAAGCATGGGACCATGCACTTGGGGACCTGTTAAGTGCTTTCCCCTCAAAACACTATAGGTTAGAGGTGGTCAGTGCTCCTGTGCCTCTGAGCTGCACCCAAAATCTCCTTCTAGGTGTGAGTCATCCCACAAGTGCCCCATCTCTTGCAGAGCTGGGGACAGGCAGTGCTGCAGGGTGAGCCATAAGAGCAGGTGACAGTGGCTCCCTGGGGTGCCTGTGCTTCATCATAGGACAGGATGTGCTTGGGGCACAGATGGATCCCAAAGTCTCTTGGCAATGTCAGTCTCCATCCATCCTTCACTGGCTCTCCGCTTCCTGTGGCTGGATGTTCAGATTGCCCGGCAGCGGCAGTGCACACAGAGCCCAGCAGGCAGCAAGGTCTGACAAGGTTAAGCTGCAGTTGAAAGGCCTGCAAGCCTCCTCCAGCTCCAAATCCCAGTTTGTCCCAGCCTCTCTCAGGCTATACAGCTCTCTAAGCCACCAGCGGATTGCCCAGCACGGCCTTGGAGACCACTACAGCTGACAGCATCCCCTGATATTTCTCCTTCTCTCAGATTTATAACAACTTAATTCCAGATCTCTTGTCAATCTCAGTATGTCCCCTTTCCTAGAAAGCTACCAATTCTTTTCCAAAGCTGCACAGTGAGTTGCAATTCCTGTCTTCTGCTCTGGAAATGAATCCCATTAAGGACCAAAATGACTTTGACTGCTTTTTTCTCTGACCTGACACTGAGGAGGTGCCCTGGGCAGAAGTTTGATCAGCTCTGAGCTTCTGGAAGCACTTTCATGTTGATGAATCACAAACACGTAGGTTTTGACCCTGCCTCCTTCTGCTCCAAGCCACCCTTGCACTCCACCTACTCTGGCAGCCTGAGGGTTTATTGCTTGCCTGCACCAAGCTCTCGTAGGCTGCCTGCCAAAATAAGTAGAAGAAAACCCTGATGTTCTTCCCTTTCCCAGTGCATCCCTGCTTCATGGCTGTGTTACGCTTCTTTGTGGCCACATGCATGGTGCTGGATACCCAGGGTGCATCTCCATGGGGTGGGACTTCAACCCTTGCCCAACCTTATAGCAAAAAGGAAACCAGAGGAGCAGGGACTATTTGATTTCCAGAGCAGTTAACGATGTTCTTGCTTACAACCCCCTCTGGCTCCTTTCCTAGCAGATCCACTGTCCTTCTGCTCTTGTCCTGAGCCGCTGTGTGACATTTTCACATGGTGTCAAACTGTTGCTGTATCCCATCCACAAGAAAAGATACTGAGTAGGAAAAATGTCCCTTTCACCCTCTACCTGCACTGGTGGGATGTGGTGTGACCTAGTGTAGTCATCTTTGGGAAAAGTTCACGAAGGCACAAAAAGGGAGGCGAGTTGAGCCTTTTTAAATTAAAGTCACTGCAAAAGGGTCCACTGAAAATCTCCTAGAAAGCAGCAAACCAAAAAGGGGTTGATACTCCCATTTTGGCTGCAGAAATCCTTTGTGTGTACATATCCACGTGTAACATGTAGCATTTTGACAATGGCTGTTGGGCTTGCCAACCCGCACGGCTCAGCCTCTGTGTTTAGATTATATTTATTTTTCTTCTTCTTAGAAGTTCCCAGATCTCCCAACCAAAATAAATCCGCCCTTGTTTGGGTTTCCTGAACGCGTGGGATCGAGCGCGGCTGCAGCCGTACCACACACGCTGCGAGCGCTGTTGGCATCCCCTCCATCCGAGCTGAAAGATTTCACACCAGGAAGTGCTTTGCAGATAGCAGAGCAGCCACAGGCTGACCCTGCTGCCTTCACACCAGCTTTGTGCAGGACAAGCCAGGGGTGGAAAGCTGCCACATCAAAGACAACACAAAATCTGAAGCTGGGTGCCTGTCCTAGAGAGGGGAGCATGGATGGAGCTCTTTTTGCCTTTAAAAATAGTTTTGTCCTTGCTCTGCATGGTTGATATCTCTCCTGCCTGTCCCCAGCTAGGGTTCTGTGAAGATGTCCATCATCTCAACACGTGGCTGCCACCTGTGTGTTTGTGGAGCACCAGGCACTCTCATTTCCCAGTGAAATGGGGCACTCAAGGGGACACGTGATTTAGGGGACATGTAATCAGATACAGAGCTTCCTTTGTGCTTACACAAACCTTCCCCCAGCATGCAAGCGTGCTGGAAAATAAATTTGGAAGGTAAACTCCTCTACCTTCTGCAATTCTGAGCTGGAAAGACCAAAAATTGCAAAAAAAACCCCACTGCCCCAAGTGGTCTGGGCTCCCTCCTTGCTTTGCAGCCCTCTTGGTGGTGATGCAGCTACCAAAGGTGTCACCTGGGCTTGTGCTGCAGGAGGTGGTGGGAATTTGGGGAAGGACACCAGTGCCCCACCACAGAATCACAGAATCACAGAATCTCAGGAGTTGGAAGGGACCTCGAAAGATCACCCAGTCCAACCCCTGTCAGAGCAGGATCACCCAGACCAGGTCACACAGGAACGCGTCCAGGTGGGTTTTGAATGTCTCCAGAGAAGGAGACTCCACAACCTCTCTGGGCAGCCCGGTCCAGTGTTCTGTGACCCTCACAGTAAAGACATTTTTCCTCATGTTCACATGGAACCTCCTATGCTCCAGCTTGCACCCATTGCCCCTTGTCCTGTCATTGGACATCAGAGAGAAGAGCCTGGCTCCTTCCTCCTGACACTTGCCCTTTACAAGTGTATAAACATTAATGAGGTCACCCCTCAGTCTCCTCCAAGCTAAAGAGACCCAGCTCCCTCAGCTGCTCCTCATAAGGGAGATGCTCCACTCCCTCAGTCATCTTTGTGGCTCTGCACTGGACTCTTTCAAGCAGTTCCCTGTCCTTCTTGAACTGAGGGGCCCAGAACTGAACACAATATTCCAGATGCGGTCTCACTAGGGCAGAGTAGAGGGGAAGGAGAACCTCTCTCGACCTACAACCACCTGATACACCCCAGGATGCCATTGGCCTTCTTGGCCACAAGGGCACAGTGCTGGCTCATGGTCATCCCGCTGACCACTAACCCCCCCAGGTCCTTTTCTGCATGGCAGCTTTCCAGCCACTTGTCCCCAAGCCTGTAGCGCTGCATGAGGTTAAACCAAGACCAGGGAGAGTTGGAGGGAAGCACTGAGTCTGCTTTGCCTTTGTCTTGTGCCATGGAAGATGCTTTCTGAAATGCTCTGGGAATGCTGATGGCGATTCTGGGGGAAATCTGCAAATCTAAATGTGCTGGGCTATGTCCTTGCTTTTTCAGTTCCTTCTCTCAGGCGCAGCCAATTGCAAGTGTGGCAGACTGCAGCTCTAAAATGGGCATCGAACCCTGGGAGCTTAGGGCTCGGGGGTATCGGATCCAGCCGCTGAGTTTGCAGACATTGCATCAGGCTGTTCCCTCTTCGCTTCTCATCCTCAACTCTTCTGCATTGATTCTGAGGGATATTAAAAGAGCTGCTGTGTTTTCTGCTAGACAGGAATGTCCTTCCTCAGATCTTAAAAGGCAGGGGTGTCTGCTACGAAGACAGGCTCGAGTTGAGGCGTTTATTCCAGGTTCCTTCTGCACAGAGGTTGCAGGATGTCCATGTTTATTATGTGTGAGGTGTCTTGATGCAGAGAGGACCTGGTCTTGCTGCACCAATAGCCAAAGCATTCTCAGTGCAGATGATGCAAAACCCTGGTATCACTCAAAAGATGGATGGGAGTATTAAAGCACAGTTTTCCCTGCCTGAGCCCAGAGTAGGGCTACTCTTAGCTCTAGTCCTCATGAGACGTAGGTGCTCAGCATCAGGAGCTATCAGGGCAAGAGAAGACAGGTAGGACACCTTTGTGCTCCTCATCCATCGAAGTGTGCGGGTAGAGCCTGTGCGACACATCCCAGTGCTGCAGCCCATGCTCACGGGACATGCTCCCAAACAAAGCAGGAGAAAGATATTTGCAACCAGGACCTGTTCCTAAAAACACCTGCATCTCTGAGAAGTCAGCTGCTTGTCATTTGAATGTGCTCTGCATCTCTCCCTGTTCTTCCTCTGAAAACCTGTTGAGAGGTGATGTCCGCCCAGCACCAACCCCATCAGCTGCTGCAGCTCAGGCAGAACCGCTGACGGCTGCCCAGCCTGGGCACCAGCCCTGGCTCTCAGCATCCAGCGTGTGTCAGACCCACAGATCAGCAGTGGCTGGAAACAACCCGGTGAAGTATTTTTCCACTGGAAAAATATCAGTATCGGTTCTTAGAACGTTATTCAAAACAAGAAGGGAAAAAAAAGAAATTACTTCTGTGTACAGATTAACATTATACTCTTTTTTTCGCATCTGGAATGACTTTTACAAGCATGTTTTCTATTATGTGTTATATATAACACTGCTCAGTGCTATGTATTGGCGCACTCTGTTACAGAGCGATGCACTGCCCAGTGCCTTGGCTCCACTGATCAGGGCGATCACCACTCACACCTCTGAATGCTTGGTGATACAGTTGGTACAAAACATTCCACGAGCGCTAAAAGGACACTTTGAGCCTTAAATCTTAATTTGTCCTGTAAAAATATTTCACACGCACTACTGCTTCCACAGCCTTGGGTCATTTTGGTCATCTTCCTATGAACCTACATTGATTTTTTTTCCCCCAGCAAATCACACTAGTTTCAGTAGCAAATAAATCGTCCTGTTCTCCTCTCTAACTAAACCAAACCTCCTGCAAATGTTTTCCCAGGAGACTTGGATGCTCTCATGTAATTACCACCTTGTCTGCATGCACAAATGAGTGATATCTGGAACAGTTTGCTGAAAATATGCCATGTTTGAAGTGTGAAACTGTACAAAAGAAATCACATTTTCCTGTATGTTTACAAGGAATTAAAACTCAGACGTAGGAGAGATTCAGAGACATGCTAACATCTTTGGGAAAAATAATAATAATAATCTATTGCTATGCACTTTAGTGCCACACAGCCATTATCATGATGATGACTCATGGTGCTTGCTGCAGTACGTAGTAGGGAGTGAACCAGAAGGTGACCAGGAGTCCCCACAGAGAAGTTGATGTGACCTATAAAAGACTGCAGAGTCCATCATTGGTAAAGGGTTGCCCCAGAAGATACTGAGATCCTTTTCCCTTAGACCCTACTGTGTCCTTTGTGCATAGCAAATAGAGTAAATGTGGAACTCTCCTGGGGGAAGCGAGACCCTCCCAGGGCATATCACGGTTTTCTTGAATAAAAGTTGATTAAACACCTGTCCTAGGACCACGCTGATTGTCCTTGTGCAGAGATGCCAGAGAACTTCTTCCCTCTGAGCATCCCATTTTAGTTCTGCCATTGATATTTATTTCTTTGGGCTGCGTTAGGGGCTGGCAGCACAAGTGATGGATCACAGCCCCTGTATATAATGTGGAAACATGGGATGAAACTACAGAACTTGCCTTAAAGTTATTATTACCTAGAAAATAAGTTCACCCTGGGGGAAAAGAATAAAAACTAAAAGCTCACAATACAAAGATATTCTTCACACAGTTTGGCTGAGCTGAGTTAGCTCAGGAGTTTCCATACAGGGCAAGTTATCTTGAGCGTTAACTGGGAATCTGGCAGCAAGGAAGATAGTCTACCTGTTGTCTTATTAACAGAGGTGTGAGGAAGCTTACTTTTGGCTATGCATTTTGGTGACAGCGGCACTTTTGCAGGCTTTCGGCACTACTTTGGCATCCAGATGAATAGTTCACAGGTCTGTCAGGTGGGATGAGGCCGTAGGCTGCCCTAGACACTTGCCTTCCACTTCTTGTAGGATGCGACCCACTGGTTGCAATGGTTTCATATGGATCAAGTAGTTTCACTGCACCTAAAGATGCTCCTTGATTCTTGGTACAAAGAGCTCATCATCCCTATAAGGAGTGATGAACGGCTGAGCAGGGCTGCGGGTCTCCTTTCTCACCGGGAATTGCGGTTGACTCCATGCAGGAGCTGATCTACCAGGTCTATGACACTATGCAGAAAAGCCCAGCAGGAAAGGATGGAAACCCTATCCCCTGACTCAATTAAAACTCATCTTCCGCAGGGAAGAGCCCCGAGCTGGTAGTAGCAGGAGCAGCTGGGCCGCCTCAATTGCACGATTATTTATTCAGTATTTATTCCCCGCACGCCCCTTACCCGTCGCTGGGTGCAGCCAGTGCACTGCACGTGCAGAAAGGCTGTAGGAGCAACACAGGCTTCCCAGGTAAAAGTCGAGGAGATAGCTACAGGATCCCAGTTTGAACCAAGGTTTTAAGAGCTCTGGCGTGTTCTTGACCTAAAAAAAATTGGCCCGAAGCAGGTGTCCACATTGAATCACCTGCAAACTGACCAGCTGAGTCAAGGTTTATCGAGACACAATTTTCCTGAGTGCAGAAGGGGTTGCAAATCTGTAAGATTTAAGACATCTGTGGCCAGTGAATCCTCCAGACTAAAATGAATAAATAATACTGAAAAATGTGTCACCTCCCTGTGGTCAGCCCCAGAGCTCAGAGAATGCTCTAACCAACCATCCCAAATCTCCTACACTCTCCACTCCTGCCTTGTAAATAGTGGGGGTAATGTTGGGAAGCTGATGCATTTTTAAGCTGGCAATTGGTTTATTTTCTGGCCCAGAAAGAGAATGGAAAGAGTTATGAGGGCAAAAGAGTCAAACACAGTGGAAAGTATGCACTGGGAATGCCTTTTCCTCCTGCATCCACATCAGGAGGCAGAGAGGGTGCGAGATGTTCTGCTTTCCTTTGTATTGAAAAGATTTAGATCTGTATTATTTTTAAGAAAGAAAACAATACGTGACATAAACCAGCACAGCCTCCATTCTAGTGAGGAAGGCGGCCTGTCCAGGAAAGGGCTTTCTTATCTCAGGATGTAACTGAAATCAGCCTCCGAGGCCGGCCACTCTCAGAGCGGTGATTTAGGCGTCTGTCGAGTAATACCCTGGTTGGTTTGAAATGCGGTGTTGGAATCAGATTTAATTCTAACTACATGGCTCAAGCACCAAGTGTTTTGAGGTTAAGACGCGGCATTCCCAGCTTTAAAGTTCGCCTGAGAGTTATTGCTTGATGTTGTAAATGGACTTAAGGACCGTAGGAGACGGTTTTTCATTTCAGCCCTGATACAGTAAGCCACTTAAACACTTGCTTATGTCACACTGAAATAAAAGGGATTTATGGACACAGCTATATGCTTTGCTGGATCAGAGCATTTTTGCTGAGTGCTGTTTAGAGGAAGCATGAGAAATAACCTGTGCAGATGTCCCCAGGTGATGCGGGAGTCTGAGCAAGGTTGGAAAGCACTGCAAGGAGGAAGCAAGCAGCCCCTGGGCAGGCCAGGAACTCTTTTGTCAGCTCTCAAGACAAAATAGGGAAGTCACCAGGTCACTCAGCCTTTAGCTTTCCTTAATTTTTATCCCATCACTCACCGCCGGCATCCACACAATGGCTGGGTCGTGCCTTTCACAGCGTCCTTTCACTGGGGTGGCACCATGGCCAACACCATCCCACCTCCTTTCCCAAGGAGGACTCTTGCTTTCTAATTACCGAAGCTGTTGTGGGATTTTCCCTCCTCCTTCTGGCAAATGAGTTTCTGCAGAAACGAATACAACACTGGATGCAGCCCCTCTTAAACACATCCCCTGTGCAGATCCCCCAGGCGTTGAGTAACATCAAGCTCCTCCAAGGGACAGCAGCACTCACTTCCTGCAGGACAGAAGAGGTTTTTAAGAGCTGTATCTGTAACCATGGTTTCAGCAATTTCATCTCCATTCGCTAGTCTGTGGGTAAGGACATTGATTTTTCAAGGGGTGGGATAAAGAGGCTTGCAGGGAAAGCCGAAGGGCATGCACACAATACATTCCTCCAGGCCTACCCAGGGCCTACCCGAGACGCTGCATCATCACCATCAGCAACGTATATTTTCTGGCCATCCAATCCAGCTATGGACTGTGAGTGCATTTCACAGAGCCTCAGAGCACTTTCATAACAGGGAAAGCCACCCTACCTTAGAAGCAGGGTCTGTTTATGCATCAGCCATCGGCTACCTCTCATCGCATTGCCACTATCCACATCTGCAGCATCTTTCCTGGGCCCATCTTTTTAGCTCCAAAGCTCCATTTACAACCAAGTTCCCTCCCTAAAAAGGATCCTCCTATTTCTTTGAATATTCAACATCTTCATTCTCCTACAGAAGGAAGTATTACTAGAAGATTGCAGATGCCTGGGATACCCTTCCTAGGGTAAAAACAACTGACTTACAACTAACTTTTCCTGTTCCAGAGCATCAAATAGCCTTTTCAATTAAAAAAAAAAATCATCACAGGAGCAAATCTGCGTGGCAGAAGTGTCGTCTAATGGGTTCCTGTGCGTTGCAATGAGAAACATTTGTACTTCTGTACTGGCTTATTTCAGAAAGCTCAGCCCGTGTTATGTGTGGTGTCACTGACATTTACAGGCAGGGCAGGCCATATAGACCAATGCTTCCTATGCCAGGAGCCTTGTGCCAAGCTAAAATAGGTTTCTCCCTCTTGAAAAAATAATTACAAATGAGCAAACCCTGAGCACAGGCCTCTCTGGGTAGAGCCTTGCCTGTTCTCCAGCCACCCATCACCTTCCCACCACACACAGAGCCAACTGTGGCCATGTCCCCTTTCGCTGGGTGCCCATGCAAGGATCAGCCACGTGGGTCAGCTCTTTGCACGCTATCGCACAGCTATCCTCATCCCAGTCACCATCGGTGTTATATTAGGTGCTGATACAGACCAGAGGATGCTCTGCAAACACATGATATAAAAAAGGAGATAGTCCATTCTTCCAGGATCTTTAATTGTGAGTGTAGAACAGGAGATGACAGATGGATGCAGGCAAGTAAAGAGACAGCACTGGCCACTGTGACAGAGCCATTTGCGAGACTGGCCGTGATTCAGCCAAGTAAAGTTCTGCCACATGCATAAAATAAACTGTGCAGACATCAAAAATACACCAATTTTTCCCCTTCTCTCTCCCTACAAGCTTAGGAGTTGCCAGGATGAGAAGGCAGTGAGAAGTAGTCAAGTGGGAGCAGGATGTTTAACAGTTTATTGTAATCAACAGGCTGTCATCTCACCCTATCTCCTTTCAGTGGGTCTGTCCAAACAGCAGATAGAGTGACACAGGTTTTTGGTGTATTTGGCACAGTAGTTGCCTCCCATACAGGCAGTGAGCATTTAGGAAATATTCAGCCTCCAATTATAATTTCTGATTTGAGTCATGGAAGGATACAATGTCCTCCTCTTTATTTCTGCAGTCACCAGCTAATGGATCGTGCCGTGGGTATTTATAGACCTGCCATCATAAATAGCATTTGCATTTGGTGCCTCTGAGTTATTTAGTGTGATGGTGCTTTCACCAGGAGGGTTTTTTCATTGTGAAAGGGAAAGGTTCCCTTTGGAGCCATTTCCTCCCATCGCCTTCGCTGTTTGTGTTGGATGGAGCAGCTCTGTGGGCAGCTGCTGATAATTTAGTGACGAGGTGACAGGCGCGTGGGGATTATCTGAGCATGGTGTGGGTTTTTGGGTAGTGTCACAGACAGTTTATAGAATTCTCTGAGACAGTGTTTGGCATTACTGTGAAGATGAATGGAGAGGAGGGCAGTCGCCAGAGCAGTTCATGCCACAGAGCGAAACAGCTGCCAGCCTGCTTTCCCTAGGAAGCCCCTTGTGTAAATATTTGGGTAGGAGCCTCCAAAGGGGGTTTAAAGTCTTGTGATAAAGGTAACTAAAGCATCCTTTCCTTGAGAAAAACAGCTACAGTCCAGAAGATCCCATGAGAGAGTTTTCTTTTCTGTAGCATCCCTTTATGAGAGTGAAGAAGCGTGTGTGTCAGGGCTGGTTGTCACTGATGGATCTCAAAGCATTTTGCAAGGGAGGTCAGCATCAATTTTTACCATTCTCAAGGTGCAGAAGCCAAGGAGCAGAGAAAGCATGCATGCCTTGTGTATGATCAGGTCTTCTGCACAGTAATTCAGCACCTTATCCACACAAACATGTTCCTTCAGATCTTCACATGCCTTACAAGCACCATCTGTGTTTGTGTATTGGAGATAAATTTTCCCTAGTCTTTACACAGTCATGTACATAAATGACAAAGCTTTTTAAAAGCACTCATGTTCAGCTCTTCAAGCGCTCAGGGGTCATGGTGTATGTGCAGGCACTAAAAGAAGTAGCACGTTTTCAGAAAAATGTGATGTACTGAGCTGTTTTGAAAAAAAACCAACTCTGTTCTGTATTGTGATGCATAATTTCCATCTGAGTTTGTGATAAGTCTGGCCCATGAAATGCATGTGGCCCATATTCACACCCAGCTTGTGCATCTCTCTGCCATATGGATGAACTGTTAGCACTCAGCAGGGTGTAACACAGTCCCAACTCTTCGCACATCTTGAGAAACATCAGAAATTTGGGGAGTTGATGTGGATACAGCATCCTGAGCAAGCAGCAGGCATAACCATGGAGCTCACCTAGGAACTGCCTTACCAAACTTGAAATGTCTGGAAGTTCTCTCTGCTTTGAGCATCAAGGGCATCTTGACCGTTAGGTTGAACTGCACACTTGACTTTTTACTTTCTGGAGTTTGGTTGAAGGGCTCTGGCCCTCCAAAAGGAAACTGAAAGGCTGTGTTGGTACAGGAAATCTCACAGAGCTTATGGGGAAACCCAGGACTTGATCAGGAGCAAACTCCCTCACTTCCCTGCCACATCAAGTGTCCTTCTCTTCTGCCAACAGCTGTGCTCAACCATTGCTTCTTGTCTCTTTGCTGAGATTTTGCTTTTCCAGGGGAATGCCATGCCTTGGTGCCTCTTAGCTTTCAGTTGCCCCCATCCTTTTTTTGGGTAAGAGCCTTTGGAGCAGACAACCTCGGTTCACTCCTTGTGTCCACCCTCCATCCAAACTGTGGTGCTGCTCAGCTCATGCTTAGTGACCTTCTGCTCCCACCTTCCCACCTGTAGGGTTTGGTGTTGCTTTCCCTTCTCTGGGAAGCAGAAGAGGTTCCTTGACTGGTCCCCCTGGCGCTGGCCACAGCCCCATCCATGGCAGTGCAGCAGTTGCCACAGATGAGCTGATTTGCAAAGCATCAGAAGCAGCATCTTTCACACAGAAAGACTGCTAAATCAGTTTCTTCTCGCTGTGCTTTGAAACGCTCCCGTTCTTGCTCTGACAAACTAGCAGAGTTTGCATAGATCTGACAATGCAAAAAAGCACAGTGTGGGCTTCAGACACCTGGTGGAACAATAAAACAGAAAGGAAGGAGGGCAGGACCATCATATTTTAGCTTTTATCGAGTAGGAAGCCTGTCTTCTACCTTCTTTTTGTTTCTCTTGGAAAGCATCGTTTGTTGCAGAGGAACGGGAAAAGCCCCATAGCTGGGCATCCAGTCCGCAGAAGGAAATACTGTGGCACATCCCCAGCCACAAACATCGTGGTCCTTCTGAGCTTCATGGTTTTAAACCAGAGCAGGGTAGATTAAGATCAGACATTAGGAAGAAGTTCTTCACTGTGAGGGTCGTGTAACACTGGCACAGGTTGCCCAGAGAGGTGGTGGAGGCCCCATCCCTGGAGACTTTCAAGGTCAGGCTTCATGGGGCTCTGAGCAACTTGATCTGGTGGCAGTGTCCCTGATCGCTGCAGGGGGTTGGACTGGATGAACTTTACAGGTCCCTTCCAACCTGACTCATCCTATGACTCTATGATCAGCCAAAGCAAAACCAGAAGCTCCTCCAGTTCTAGGTCTCTTTCTCCCCCCAAGGCTGCGCAGTGCCTGATGCATCCTCTCCAACCTTTGCAGCAGCATCTTCAGCCTCTCTTGTGCAGAAAAGCCTGGGTGGAAATGGCCTGCAGGCCACCAGCTGGGGTCATTAGCCTGTATCATGAACCTTCAGACCACTGAGAGGCACAGAAACAAGGTGGCACTAAAGAAATAAAGTACATGCCTTGCTGTCTGCTCATGTAATGCATGAGCAAGCTGTAAAAACGATTGTGGTCTTTGACAGCCACTTCACTGATGGAGAGAACTGCTTGGGACAAGCTGATCCGACAGCAGTGTGGCTCTCCTCCCTCCACTTCTCCCTCCCCCTTTCCTGCTAGTGGTGTTCATGAAATCCCTTGCAATTAGTCAACCATGTGCCGCATTTCAGAGGTTCACTTTATTGAGATACTTCGTGCTCCCAGCTGTTTGCATTTGGGATTTCTTTAGCAGTGAAAGCACTAAGGGGTTATGCAATTCTGGGTTGGAGAAGGGTAGAGAGCTAAAGAAGCTCCACATGGAAAGCAAGCACTTTGCTGAAACACTAAAGCACAAAGTCAAACATCTCAGAAAAGGAACCCTCTTCCCCCTTTCACCTTCTTTTATTCTCATTTCAACTCTGAAATAACCGGCAGAGCGTAACACATGAAAGCTGGACTTTGTTTCCCTCACTGCCATCGCATGTTACTGCCACGATAAACTCACTGCTTTATCTCTTGCCTTGGATAAACTCATATTAAAACTGGAACATCAGTTCATACTCACCGTCTTGGAGATGCACCAGATATGTGACAGTAGGCGGATGAGAGAGATGCCAAAGCAGAGCTCAGCCACGCCAAGTTTTATTTGCTGGGGAAGCCCAGCAAAGACAGCTCACAGTTCCCTGTGTCCACATGAACACAACCCACACCACTCTTATTCCAACCATTGCAAAGCCCCTCTGCGAGCCTCAGGCATAGCTTAACTGAGCTGAAAGCTGTCTAATACACAGTTCATAGAGAAAAATCTCACTTACCAAGTACTATACCTTATGCGAAGCTGTATTTTGCATAACATTACTTCCCGGAGGAAACTCTTGTAAGAAGACAGTTTATTCCCATGGCGGTAACTGGCTGACATTTATGAGAAGCCTTGTTTTACAAGGCTTTTCTTTGGCTGCAATGCCAAGGCTCCACTTGTGCTCGCAGAAAACGAGAAGGAAAGCGATATTATTTAGTGCACACAATATTCCAGAGGCGTTCTGGTGTGAGTAACAGTGGGGGTAAAGTCTGCTTGGATCGCACAGGATTGTGCATGCCAGGATTGTAAATTTGGGATGAGTTGAAGGGAAAAGCTCATTTTGACTGAAGTTGCCTCATAATAAACTCCACATCTTGCATGGCCAGCTTGAGGTTCAATTGAGTTGTTGACACATCTGAATTTTTGCTACGGGGAAGAGGCTGGAGCCAGGAGAAGTCTCTGTCTGTCCTGGCCCCAGGAAGGAGGGACAGACCTGGCAAGACAGAGAACAGGAGCGCCCAGTGAGCTCCTGTGCTGAGAGCTGGCAACCCTCAGGGTGATACTGCTGGAGACAGGCAAGGCTGCAGACCCCCGCAGTGATGGTGAAGTTGATGGTGAGGCATTACCAGCTGCCCTCCACCACTGCCTCCTGGATGCCAGCACGTCTGGCCCCATCAAGCCACATGAGTGGGTGACTTTTAACCCGCAGAGCTAAAGCAGAAAGCCGAGCTGTCCTCAGTTAACCTCCCGAGCCCACTGCTCTCTGCAAGGTGGCTTTGCACTGGGGAGTCAGCTGGCGCCAGTGGGGAGAGGTGATGGATGAAGGCAGAAATGCCCGAGGTCCTGTGAAAGTGCATCCCCAACAGCCTGTACCCCCACTGTCAGGCTCCCTGGACCCTCTCCTTACCCCGGTGATGTTTTAGGACTCGCCATGGCAAGAAATTTCATTAAATTGAGCTGGGCATCCATGCAGTGCTCAGGAAGATGCCTCAGCTGGAGGCTGGTGGGTCCCTGCGGGACTGAGCCGTGCTGTGGGGCTGAGCTGGGTTTGTGCTGTCATGGGTGCAGGCATGCATGAGTGCCGTGGGGTGAGCCCACACCGGGGGGCTGCCTGCGTGCTGCCTAATTCGTGCTGAGGAAGGGATTTCCAGGAGCCAAAGAGGCTTAGGCCTCCATATCCCATTAGCAGAGAGTGGGATTGTGCCTGTGGCTGTGCGTGCTGAAGGGCTTTGCAGGGCTGAGGTGGGATCCACAAATCTGCAAAACGATGTTGCTCCTCGCTGACGGTGCTCTGTGCAAGAGGAGAGCCAGAAAAGGGCTTGAATGACCGTAGAGGAGTTTCCTCAGGTCACAACTCATTTATTTCTTAGCACCCCAGTCTACAGGACCTTGGAAACCTTATATAAGTCCTCTATATCTAAAGATTCTATTGACATTATTTGTTAACAGTTGTGATAAACTATACTGGCATGGAAGCACCTTCGGACCAGTATAATAATATCACAAGTGGCTCTTGCGGTACATCTGTGCAAGGCTCTGGGGAGACCTTATTGCAGCCTTCCAGTACCTGAAGGGGGCTACAGGAAAGCTGGGGAGGGACTTTTTTACCAGGGCAGGTAGTGATAGAACAAGGGGGAATGTCTTTAAACTACAGGAGGGGAGATTTAGACTGGATATTAGGAAGAAATTCTTTACTGTGACGGTGGTGAGCACTGGCACAGGTTGCCCAGGGAAGTTGTGGATGTCCCCTCTCTGGCAGTGCTCAAGACCAGGTTGGACGGGGCTTTGGGCAACCTGAGCTGGTGGGAGGTATCCCTACCCATGGCAGGAGTTGGACTGGATGAGCTTTAAGGTCCCTTCCAACCCAAACCGTTCTGTGATCCTATGATTCTGTGATAAATAGGATGCCCCAAGAAGGACAAGCCCATTTTGGGATTCAGGCCCAAACAAGCAGCTGGTACAACCCCAGGGAGCTCTGTCAGCACAGCCCAGGGAGAAGCCTTCCTTGCTCTGTGCTCCTCCAGGATGGTTGGATCACTGCTGCTGAGGGGTTTGGGGGAAACTTGTCTGGATGTCTCCTCCACCAACCAAGCTGGCTGCGGAGCCAGAGGCCGCGGTATGAAATGTCAAGGACCCTGTGCTGCAAAGCGTCCCCCTGGCCCCATTTTTCACATTGGAACAACCTCTTCTCCGCAGCTGTGTCCAGGCAGATGCCACATGCTGCTCCGTGACAGCTACCGCAGCTACTGGGGGGATGGCTTTTCTTTTTATCTTTCCAGCCTTTTCTTTCCTTTGGTGGCAAAAGAAGGGGGATTAATTATAACAAAAAGCCAAGTGCTTTGACACATGTGCCTCTTTTCTCTTGCAGATGACGGAGGGTCGCAGATGCCAAGTGCACCTCCTTGACGACAGGAAGCTGGAGCTCCTTGTTCAGGTAGGAACTGCACATTTTGCCGTGCATTGGTTTGCTGCAGCTGCCAGTTTTCATTGGGGTAGGGAGACAAAAGGGTTTCCAGCAGATTTTCTCAGCAACTTCATGCTGTGATTGCCTGCAGAGCTCAAGGAAGATGCATTAGTGCTGGGTGGGAAGGATCTGCAAAGACATATCTGTGGGAGGGACTAATTCAGGACATGTTTGGCTTTATTCAGTGCCAAAACTGTCCCAGTCACTGCCAGTAAGATAGAAAAGCAGCTCTGGTCATTTTTTACGCTATTACTATATCACTTAGCTATTTTTTGAGGCGTTGCTTAGCTTTGAGAAATGTGTTGCATCTGCTTAAAATACCACCAGCATTTGTTTTTCTCTCCTTTACTTGCCATCCTAAGTTGCTGGGGTAGGATGCCAGGCTCTGCATTGGGGGTGTCTGTGCAGCAGTGGTGCATTGCTTGAGACATTGCAGAGGCTGTAAATCATGTGCCAAACACAAACATGCATCAAAATAAGTCTGTGCTCCACCTGCCCTATTTTCATCTAAAAGAAAAAATGGAAAATTTGGAAAATTTTAGCTGGTGCTGGCTGTGTAATGATGGGCTGATGGAAGCTGTAGCATCCAAGCTGTAGCATCCAAAAGCTGACAGCTTTTCTGACAATTTTGGCTCATGTCACAGAGATCACTAAGGGGTTAATAAGAAGAATTAGAAGAATGTCTTTCCTTTTACGAATGCTGCCGGCCAGCCACAGACAACCCAAGAAGCAGGAAATGAAACTTCCCATAGCCCAAATCCCCCAGCCACAGCTGATAAGCTGGGAGGTGGGCAGGATCCACCCAGCACAGGCAAACCTGAATGGGGATTGCTGAAGACATCGTGAATCACAGGAAGCACATTCAGCCTCTCTTTCTGGAAAACTGCTTAAAAATGCCATTAACAAAATGTTAATGAGTACTTTTTTCAAGTACTTAGTCACTGAGGAGGTGAAATTCCTCAGCTCTCTATAGTGCCCGGATAACCATGAACAGATAACTGTGAATGAGCCGGGACAGGGCTGGGATGAGAACAGCTAAATCAGGATGATTAATTAAAACAAAACCATATACCAGTGGTCTCATCTCGGCAGGCATCCCAGCACCAGTCACCTTCATCACGAGGACACACCACTTGGCTTCCTATTTCACATAAAATGCCTTTTGAATTTTTTCTTAGTTCGATTAAAAATGAATGCATTATTGGAGAACAGCTCTGCTAAAGCAGTGCTTGCAATATTAATAATCACAGCTTAAAATATACTGTGGCTAATCAATATGAGCTGCCCTGGCCAACCTGCTTATTTGGGGTTTTTCTCAATAACACTGAAACCCACGAAGATGACAGTTGAGGAGGCTGTTTGGGAAGCTCTCTGTCCATTTCTGAGTGAGCAGAAACAATATCACGTGGTTATTTTTTTTTAACTGTTTGATCACACCTTCAATGGGAATTTCTAGTGATCAATATAGGAAGTGGATTGCTCTGTAAATCACACTAACTAGTTTGTAAGTGACCCATGGTTGTATTTATTTATTTGTACAATAAATCGTTTCGCTGTTTTCAAGAAATGTATGGATGGGGAAAGGCAGGAGGGGTGATTAGGAAAAATTCATGCCGAGAAAAAGCAGTAACCTCTGTTGCATGCAGGTTGACCCAGCTCTCTGAGCCGCACTGTGCCTGTATATGTACAGGACTGTCCACTGAGATGCTTTTCTGGTTAAATGAGGCTTTTCAATGCTGTTAGGTGGCCTCTACTCAGGCCAACAGTAAATAAATCCCTTTTGGGTGGAGCAGACGACAGAGGAAGAGGATGTTTGGATTCAAGCTTGTCTCCAATATTGGTAACTCCTTGTAGATGTGAGCACAGTGCTTTGGTTTGCCTGCCTGTGAAGCGTGGGCAAAGCCACCAGCTTTCGGGTGGTCGTAGGTAGGGCTGCTCCACTTAAGGCCAATGTTACCCAGATGAGTAGCATCACACTGCCCCAGTGGGTCCTCAATCCACCAGGCTCCCTCCAGGAGCAACGTGTGCTTCATCAGGGGAAATCTCAGCAACCAACTCGTATTGTTTGTAACTGTGGTGAGATTTCAGATAAAAGTTGCTTTGCAAGTGCTGAGCACCATTATTTTTATTATTACCTTATCTCGTTGCTGAACTGAATAAGAAGCTGTAAATAAAATGTTCATCCAACCCCGAGCTTCTGGCTGTCACTTCAAAGCCGTATTTTTCAGTGGGTGACTGGCTATGGGCTGAAATGGAGGGCTGATTTTTTGGTTTATGCCATGAAAGAGGTTCCTTCATAGCTGTGTCAGGCCTTAGCATCTAGACCTGCATTGGCTTGAATTGCTTGAGAGCCGGGCTCTCAAATTCTCATGTGAAATTTCCTCCTTCCCATTAACCTCAACCTTTCCTGGAAGCTTTTCCATAGCTAATTTCACACTCCTATGACAAGTTTAGGAGGGGACATTGGGAATTGGTAGTATTTATTTCCCTGCCATGTGTGAGATCAAAATAACATCCTAACCTGGATCTGGCTTTAGTGCAGCCTTGCAGTGCTTGTGTGTGTGATATCAAGAGAAGGGTTCAGGGATCCTTCTGCTGTATTTGGGCATGGAAAAAACCAGCAGAAGCATCTGAGTCTGATTGCAGGAGGGAGATGGGTCCAGCTTCCTTCAGTGGCTGCAGAAGGGCTCCTGGAGCATCTTGAAACTGCTCAGACAGGCGACTCTGGGGACCTGAAATTATTTCCTCTCCTGCTGCCTTGAGAGCTGCTGGGCAGAAACAGATGCATCTGGGAGTGATCAGGGTGTTTGCAAAGAGCAGTGTATTAAGCAAATGTACTCCCTTTTCTGTCTGCGAATTAGCTGCGATCAACTCGGGAGTTTATGAATATGTCGCTCGAAACACATCAAGTGGTGGTTAACGAGGACCATACCCCAAGCTGCAGGGGGACGGCAAGCGGTAACTGAGCTCCTGTGCTTGCTGACAGGAGTTGGCCTTGGCTCTGTGCGACAGCTCCGCCAGACCGCACTGAAATGCTTCGACACCACACATTCTCTCCCGAAACTACAAAGACCCCTCAGACTGGCCACACAGCCTTTGGGAACCCTCACACACATAGGTTGTATTTGCATTACTGAGCCCCTAAAGTAAGATTTTGGCTCGGAGGCAGCATTTATATCCCCTTCCGTGAATGCTGGCTTGCTTCAGTGTTGGCACGTAATGCAAGGGCTTGGGGTTATCACCATCGGGAAAGCGATCCCAGGTTTAGTCAATCAAAGGGTCTCGACAGAAATCTTCCCCTCTCAAGTCGTGCGGCTGCAGAGTGGTACAGCAGCAGCTAAGGAAAAGCAGAAATCAGGCTTTGCGGATAAAAGAGAGCCCTCCCCAATGTGTTTTGTCAGATAAATGCTGAAATTTAGAAGGGCTAATCATAAATAGAGACAGAGGAGGATCATATGGAAATCTCTTCCTGAGGGTCTGAAACTCAAAGCCTGTTTAACTTGGGATTAGGACGAAGAGTTGCATTTGGTATGTCTTTCATTTGATAAATGCCTGTTGATGATGTGGGGTGTGTGGCAAGTTTACATTGGATATTTTTTGACAGCGTTTTCTTTCTGAGCAGGAGCAGAACGTGGCTCCTCCGATTTTCTTATGATCTGGGCTTTTTTCCTGTTTCTGTTTGATGAATGTTTAGTTTCTAATACAGTTTTTTTTAAGTGTTTGGCTTCATCCAGCTAATCCTTTTCAGCAAGCAAGTCCCCTTTCTTGCTTCTGGAAAATGGATTTGCTCACATTCCCTGCTCTCAGCCTCCCTATCTGTTATATTATTTCCCTGCAACTGTGTATCATTTGTCTGTTGCACATGAAAGGTTTGTGTTGCTTTATTTAAAGGCTTTTGCGTAATTGGCAATTCGCTCTTTTTCATGTGGGTTTTTATAAACATGGCTTTTTTCCGGGCTGGCTGAACCAGGCATCCTGGCTCGCTCCCAGCTCCTGTGCCGGCTACCGCTGCCTCTTATCTGACGGTGGCTCCGGCAACTGACATCCAAAAGTGTTAAACCTCCTAATTCTTTCTCTCTGGAAGAGTTATTGCAGAACTGGAGCTCATTTGAGGCTCGTAGCTGAGCTCTCTGTGGGGTCTGTAGGGCTCTGAAATTTCATTGTAAGAAGTAACTGGGCTTTTGTAACCTTTTCCCTGAGGAGCACTGAGCCCAGTTTGGAAGAGCCAGGGAGAGATGTGGGGGTCAGCACCACACTTGTCCGTAGGTGTTTGGGTGGTTAAGCCACCTGGGTGTCCATGTTACCACCTCCTAAGTAACTCTTGCTACCCAAACAGCTCCGGGTAAGCCAGGTAAGGTTGCAGCATTTCTATCTCCCCACTGTGGTGCAAGTGCATCCAAAACCACATGAACAGCGAGCGACATGTGTATACCCACAGCCAAAATTAATGGGATGTGCAGAACATACCTTTCCAGCCTTTTTACCCTGTACACTGACTCTGCTTTGAGCAGGTCAGGAGCCCTTCAAAAGCCCAGGATTTGTCTCCAATGTGCTGCTGTGCTTCAGCACCTCATCCCCAGGAACTCCAAACTGGGAGACACTGGTAGCCATGACCCAACACTGGACTGGCGAGACACCTCATGGGCTGGTGACTCACTGCTGCATGGACAACCATGGCCATCCTGGTGAAAATCCTCAACTCCAGCGAGATCTGGACAGGCTGGAGAGTT
>NW_010205562.1:0-11991 GCF_000695765.1 Mesitornis unicolor
CTCATCCAGATCATTGATCAAGATGTTAAAAGATCCAACTCTAAACTGGCCACTGCTTGAATACAGCACTGTCATTTGGGCCAAGCTGATCACTAGGTGACGTTTTATTTACATCCGCATCAACTTGAATTAAGTGCATGTTGTTTTCTAAGGTTAATTTCTGTAAGTAGCATTCGAGGTTTTTACAAAGTGAGCAGCAGGAAACTTGAAGCTCTGTATATATATGTGTGTGTGTATTCTATAGATATATATGTATTCTATATATATGTAGGGATACATTTTATGATCTATATTTATTTATTCCTTTAGCATATGAAACAAAGATTATTTCCCTCTCTATTTTCTTAGAGCAATTTGCACGATGCCTTGTCAGTAGCTCCATTGCTCTTATTTATTTGGTTAAATCACTCTTTAAGACCAGACTAAAAAATCAGCTGCAGGTCCAGGAAATATGAGTCTGTTATCAGAAGGAATGAGAAAAAGGGATGGTGTTGACTCGTGAGTTCATCCGCAACATCAAAGTGTGTGATCCCTGCTGTCTCAGGAGGGCACAGTCAGCACCAGTGGATCTGAGCAATCTAAAATGATGCATTTTACCGCAGACAGAGAATTTAATGACTCTGGGAGTAACCGGTATATTTTCTATCTAAACAAATCTACTGAGGTTAATATGAGGTTCTGCCTTATACTCTAAATGTTATTACTGTGGGGTTGGTTGGTTGTTGTTGGGCTTTTTAACATATATATAGAGAAAAATGTCACAATATTGTAGAATCATGGGATAATTCAGGGCAGAAGGGAGCTCAGGAGGTCTATGGTCCAACCTCCGGCTCAAAGCGGGGCCAGCTGAGGAGTCAGACCAGGTTGCTCAGGGCTTTATTGCATTGAGTTTTGAAAGCCTCATAGGGCAAAACCAGCACAACCTCTCAGATGTTCCGATCTTAAAGTTGTCTCAAACATGCTTGCAAAACCGTAAGGCTTTTAAGACCAGCACTGGGTCAAAAAGAATCCCACTTTTTAAATGCACATTAATAAAATATAACTCAGTTCTCTGTGGCAATGGGTCTATTTCCTGGTGTTGTTTTACAAAATTAAGCATTTTACTGTGAGGAGCTGTTTGGGTATGAAACCAGAAAAAGAAGTCTACGGGATACTGAGTGAATGCAGAGCAAATCATGAGTTGGCTTTGATTTGTTTTAACCCAAGCAATGTGTAAAATGATAATTAAACACAGCGGAAATGAAATGCGCTTCTCAGCTTTAATTAATCAAGCGGTTGTCTTTGATAATATCAGGGAACTTAAGGATTGTTTTGTAGAATGTATGTACATAAAACTTCTCTTTAATTCTTGAAGTTCACAACTCCTATTTGATATGGCTGTAGTTTTGGTTCAGTAGAGTGAATGCTGACATTACATCCTAAATAGGTCAATTAATTGTTTCTTGTTGTTTAACATGATCGGGTTTGAAGTAAAATTACAAGAGGTGGGTGAAAGTTGCAATCTCGTTTCCAGAATAAGAGATTTCCTTTTCTTATCAGAAAAAAAATGGATTAAAGCAGCTTTATTGCTGCACAGCATGACTGGCACTTCATATTTCACCTGGACACTCCCCCTTTCCCTCCTCCTTTTCTTCCCCCATTTGTTTTATTACCTTTTATCCTTTTATGATAAACCCAAACCTGTCGTTTTATCATCGCTACCAAATGTCAGCAAGTAAGGACGTTATGTAAAAGGCTTTGGATTTCATGCAGACATTGTCGTGTTCAGGTACCGTTATCCCAACAGTTACCACGTTATTATCTGACCTTTCTATCTTTCCAACCTGCGAGGCATTGGGCAATGGTTTTCATACTGTTTGGACAGAACTCATCTTCAGGTTATAATTAATAAGCCAGTATTTAATCGTTACATTTATGTGAGAACAAACGAGGAAGCTGTGAACTAGCACTGCTGGGCTGGACTGAGGCGCAATTATTCGTAGCTCAGCCAGCGAAAGAGCTTGAGCGCTGCCGGATGCATTTCCACATTTCTAATTATGCAAAACGCTCTGTCTTCTTCCTTGACCTTTAAAGCACCCAATGTGCTGATCGTAAGGGAAAAAACCCTCCTATTTTAAAAGCCTGGTGGAAATTTCATACAGTGCATGTATGACCCGGTGATTGTATCATCAGCAAATGCTAAACAATAATGGTTTAAGGTTGTTATTTTAATTTAGCCAGACCTTGCTAGATTCAATCAAGCACAATCAAAGGTGCAGGGCTGACATTATAACAAGCTTGGGGCGAAGGCAGCTCACTCTATTGAATTCCATTAACTTGTTTTCCCACATAAAGTACTGGGAATTAATTTCAAAATATGTTTATTATATGCAGACAAAAATACCTCTGCATATCCATCACGTAAGCTGTTAAGGACAAGCTAAGAAATACGTCTAAAGCTAACCTGAAAAGAGCTGCATTTGTAAGTAGGGTGCTTGTGTAATAGAAGTAGATACACGGTCATGTAGCCAGTTACGGCATTAGCAACTTAAAATGTGAAGAAGAAATAGTAATTTAGAAAAAATAAAAGAAAAAGAGTTGTTTGGGCAGCTTTCCTTCATTTAGCACATCAGTTAATTAGCTTAAAAGAATAAAAACTATCAGTTCCCTTCTTTACCCTCTTCCACTCCAATCTTAACAATTATATTGAATTAAAACAAGTCGACTAAAGATCTTTCAGAAAGATTGCTATGCTATGATTCTGTCTTTTTTTCATAAATATCCTATCCTTTTACTAAGATATGTGAGATATTTAAAAATCAGGGGTTTTTTTTCCTTACAATTCTCACCAAAATTTTCCGCTGTGGAATAATAAATCCAAGATGTCCCCGTGGGTTTAAAGCTTAGGGAATACTGCTTGATCGTTGCAAATAGAGCTGCTGAGACCACATGTATGAGTTACACATATTAACAGCAATCTCTGGTTACAGTTCTCTCCTTCTTCTTCTCATTCACATTAACTAGTAACTTCCAAAAAAGCTTCCTAAAATTTGAGGTGAAAATTAAACAAAAAACCTCCTGAACTGCTCCCTTAAGAGGTTTCTTTTCAGTCTACGGACTTAAAACACCAATTTATTTCTCTTTTTTAATGTTAACAACAGAGCAATACTTCATCTTCTTCGTCTGAAGTTATTTATCACAGGCTGGACAGGCCGTTTTGCTTGCAAGCACATTTATAGTTGTCCGTTAAAAGGCTAACGCCATATTTTTCTGGAAGTATCACAAAACCAGAATTATACAGAAAACAAACACAGAGCAGCGTTTGCAAATGTTGCTCATGTTAAGCCTCCATCCTCTCAATTACAGAATGATAGAAGACCTTATCAAATAGCGAGAAATCCTTCCTGTTTCATTATCTGCCAGAAGATGGTAATGAAGAAAACTTCCCATGCCCTTTTGGTAACTAATAAGATTCAGAGGCTAATTTGGCATCATGAAAGATAAACTGAATTCTTACTTTACCTACAGCGTCCTTGCTAAATTAAAGACATCTGCTTTTAGGGTTTTGTTTGATATATGCTATTTTCACAGAGATGTTTTCGTGGCACCTATACTACTTTATTTCAGGAAGTGCTTTGCTGGCCATTGGGTATCAGAATGTAAATGAGCTTTGCATCATTAAAAAAAAATAATGAAGAAAACCCACTTGTTTCCTTTGCACCTTCTGTTTCTTATGAGCGATTTACGCATGCTGTTAAGAGCGACACCGTTAAGAGCGCGTGTGGTCAGCAGGAGGGAAAAGGGAATATACGGATTAATTTCAGGGCCTAATATTACTGCCTTCGGTTTTAGGAATAGTGCTTTTGAAGTATCATAGCTTATAGTATGCCTGCACTCTCTAAAATGCAGTTTATTTTAAATTGCTTTTCCAGGTTATCTTTTTTTTTGTGATGTAAATGAAGTATATTTAAAATATTTGAAGTCAGATTTACAATATGGTTTCATTTTAATGGAAGTTCAAGCCCCGAAGACTTGCCAACTTACAGCTTGTTAAACAGCCTCTTTTATGAGTATAGTCTTTAAGAGAAAAAGCAGCCATTTACTTGATTTTATTTCCTTATTGGTTGGTAATAGCCTAATTAATTTGTCTGATAGACAATAATGTAAACTGTATGAAGTGGTAAAATGTGCCTATTTCTACATTGATGCAGGCAAAGCATGGTACCATGTGAAGCGGAAATGTCAGTCCTGGGGATATCTGCAAAGACAAGTACTCCTAGAAATTTCTGGTCCAGTCTGTATTGGCTTGAAACCGGATCCGTCTTTGTTGGTGGTTTGCCTCATCGTTATGCAATAAAAGAGGTAATTTTTAAAATGATTATTTATTTTTATTTAAGATGTCTGACGTTTTGGGAGTGGCACATTGGGCAGGGTATAACGGAAGAGATTTAAACTACACACAAGATAAAAATTACTAGAGCTAACACAGAGCTGGGCAAGAAGTGGGATGCGCAGGTGGTAAGAAGAGGACACACGGGGCCATGCAGAGAGAAGGGGATTGGTACTGAATTGTCATGGAGAAATTTGGGGTAGAGTCATCACAACTGATGAGCATCACTTAAGTGGGTTCCAGCCGAAATATTAATTTTTCAAGGCTGGGTTAACATAAATAGTGGTTTCTGTTCTAGTTTATGGCACTCACGCTCTTCACACTCTCACCCATCAAAATCCCATAGAATTCATTTGGGACTGGCACTGTACACCCAAGGGAGCGATCACTCCAGCACTCCATACTCCAGTGTCTTGAGTATGGAGTCTGGCCCTCCATTCAAAGGGCTGTTTTCATAACTATGTGTATATTTATACAATTAAATTGTTTGCATAAGATGCCAGGGGTCTCGCCAGTCCCATAACCCCAGGTCAGTCCCTGACTTTGCCCTTATCTAAAGCCAACCAATGTTGCTACCTGGGCTATTTCACACTCTGATCTCGTCTCCCAGATGTGTAACCAGAATGTAAAGTGGTTCACCATTACACGACAGAGATCACCTCTGAGTCTTTGTTTGCTGTCCATGCATAGTGGAATAAACCAAGCTTTTAGTACTGGGTTGGTGAACTCCATGTCTCATTTATCTGAGGAGTGACTTTTGGATAGGTGTCACTCCATGACTGCAACAAAGTTAATCTGTTGGAGGTTCTTTTGTCATTTTTTGGGGAGTTTAGGGGTTTTCTGTTGGTTTGGTTTGATTTAGTTGCTTTTTTGCTTGTTTCTTTGGGGTTTGGTTTGTTTTGTTTTATTATCATGTAGTCAGAGCTGGATATATGTAGTTCAGATTTCATTTTCTAAGCCGTAGTTTTCACCCTGTGACAATTATTTTAACCTTTTTATTTCTGTTCTGTTCTTCAGTAAGTGAAGGTCATCTTATAAAGAGGCAAATGCAGTAATTTCAAGCACAGGCGTCATTTTGATGCTGTTATTGTAATGCAACATTTCTAGATTGCTTTCACCTTACAACAAACTGTACAGTCACCAATGAAGTGACAATATTGCTGAAATCCGACTTAAAAGTTCTTGTGAGTAGGAGCTTTTAGAGTTGCAAAACACTCAGCCAAAAGTATACCTGTAAATACGACATGGCATTAAAAGAACACATCAAGTAGTATTTGTTTTGACATATCTTTTCCTTTAATTCAAATGTTCACACTCAAATCCATTCATCTGGAATATGTTATCCTACTAGTTGCGTGTAAAGTTTTATTTGCTGTAGAAACATATCTTCAATAATTGTTCTGTAATAATAAGACATAAGAAAATCATACTTTTAATGTTAAAATTATTTGCCTTTCCGGATGCTAAGAGAAATATTTTTGAGGATCCCCCCAATAATTTATAGCAAAGGCTTAGAGAAGTTAAATCTACTGAGTGTATTCGGTAGCAGGTAAAAAAAAAGCTACTTGAGAGTTCTACATAATAATGTGCATGTGAAGAGGAATTTTAAGATGTTAAATTATAGCTCTGCACTCGCTGAAGGCAAAATAAAATCCAGAACAAGAGATTTACCTTAGGGTAGTTAAAATAGCTGTAAAACACAATGGTTTAAGGGTAATTTACATGTGTTGGATTGGCATATCAATGTGGGCTTGCTTTCTTTAAGGATGGTGCATTCAATAGATTATTTTACTCTTAACGCAGGATTAATAGGGATTGATTGTTATTTAGATGAGGTCATAGATGTGGGACGCGTGCATGTGCTCAAGCTGTGGTATTTAACCTCTATTAGCACTTGGAAAGCGTATGTTCATATAACATCCCCAAAAGGTAAAACTACTTCCCCAGCTCCCAGTTGCCTCTTTAGTTTCCCATGAAGCTTTTGCAGTTCATTGCTTTCACTTTGAGATTACCTCAGCCTTTTATTTCGCTTCATTTTCCTCGCTCCTTTGTGATTTTTGCGTTCATTTTGATCTTAGTGTCTCATTTTGCTCCACTTTTACCTTTTTTTTTCTGTAGCTCTTGGGCAAGCCTAATTTTCCTTGGCTCCCCTATCAAAGTCTGTTGGCTGTGAGCCATGTACAGCCTGTAAAGACTCAATCTTTCCTTTTTGTCAGGGCACGGCGAGCCGTCTGTCCAAGCTCTCTTTATCGGGGTTTTTCAGTCCCAGCAGTAGGAAACCACTCCAGGAAGTTTCTTTCTCATCAGCTTTGACCCAGGGTTTCTACAGCGAAAGCTTCATCATCGCGCAAGCGAAAAGCTCTGTTGCTGACCTTCATCCCGCAGTTCGCTTCGAGGGAGGTTTCAGCTCCAGCTGAGACTCGGCTCTTTCTGGCAAACGCTCTGATCTCTCCTGGAGTCGAGTCTGATAATGACCCCTGTGATACCCGCAGTATCTGCCTAATAATACATTGTCTTTGTTCGGATAAGCTCCTTCTCTTCGCTGGAGGAGTTCACTCTGCTCTTGGCTCTCCTGCCTCCCAATAGTGTGGAAGTTGGCGAGAGCGGCGACTCCAGACCCTGCTTCAGTTTCTAACAGGAACCTCTTGCTGTCAGTGCCTGAAACTGTTGACACAGGGGTTATGTAGGAAGCGAATTGGCTGATGCTACACTGCTAATTTCCAGGCTAAATTCCTCTTCCTTTCCTTATCAGTAAAGTTTGATACCATCTGTGAAGCCTTCAGGGTGAAATATTGTGTCCTCAAAGGGTTTTCTACACTGCAGTTTCCTAATCAGCTCTACAGTGTCCATGGATTTTTTTACACATCTTTTTTCGGTCTGTGTGTTTGTTATTCAGTATTACTTAGAGTTAGACTCCCCTCAACATGTGAGGCGAGGTGCAAAGATTATTCCCTGCCTTTCAGCCTCAAAAAAGTTGAAGCTTTCTTCTCCAAAAATGAGAGGAGTATTATTTCTGTATCTTGAATGCTTTTCCTGTTGTTCCTTTATGCATTCTGTAAAAGGGGTAGCCTTTTATTCGTTCTTTAAGGGAGAAAGTGGTTTCAGTCTTCCTTGAAGACTGGTTAGGAAACAATAAGAACTTTCAGGATTTATTTAAAGAAGTCAATGTTTCTCTGTATGTACTCCTTGAGGTGTTTCGAGTTTGAACCTGATTGGCATACTGCCTATTACACACCATTTTGAACAGAAACATCAATAAACAAAGTCGTAACAGTTCTAGACTTGATAAGCATCAACTCTATATGTTCCCACTTCCCAGAGTATTGAAAGACACCAGCACAGTATCAACAGAAGTTTGAATTTCCTTCCTACTCACCCTCCACTGTTTTCTCTGGTTGCTGCCACAGCTTGGGAATGCACTTCAGGAGAGCAGATTGCAGCCTTGCCCTCAAGGCAGTTTAAAAGAACATCTGTCACATCTGGGGAAGAAATGCCATAGCACCCAAGAGATTTCTTCATTAATCAGATGCTCTCAGACCTCCCACATCTCTGTGCCTTGTGGCAATGGTTGATGGGGAGAAACACTACAAGGTAAAGTTATAGACTTTACAAGGCAAAATTTTAGATTTTACAAGGAGGACTGGAAGAGCTGCCCTATGGAGAAAGGCTGAGAAAATTGGACCTGTTCAGCCTTGGAAAGAGAAGGCTCAGGGGGGACCTGATCACCTTTTACCAGAACATAAAGGGTGGCACCAAGCAGGTGGAGACTCCCTTTTCACAAGTAGTCCCATGGAAAAGACAAGGAGCAATGGACACAAGTTGTGTCTGGAGAGATTCCCATTGAACTGCAGAACAAATTTATTTACCGTGAGATCGATCAGATATTGGAAAAATCCATCAATGAGATATTGGAACAATCCATCAATGAGATATTGGAACAGTCTCCAGGGGAAGTGGTGAATTCCCCTACACTGGTCAGTTTGAAGAGTCAGCTTGACAGGGGCTGACTCATCTCATTTAAATGATACTTTTACCTCAAGAGGCTGGACTGGATGATCCTTGTGGGCCCTTCTAACCTGGGATTCTGGGATTCTATGATTAAATAAACTGGATATATAAAGAATTATGAGTGCAGATGGGATGCATACAAGCATGCTGCATTGGCTGACCTTACCCTAAGGCCACTTCTCTTTCACCTCTGACAGACGACAGCAATCAGAGGAGGTCCCTGATGACTGGAAAAAGCCAAATGCGGTATCATGTTCATTTTCAAAAAAGACCAAGGAATAAGTTCTGGGTAATCATGAGCCGGTCTGGCCAATGGCACAACTCAATTGTAGAAACAAATAAGGGACAAGCAGATCTTTGGAAACAAGCAGCATTGATTTACCAAGGAGAAACCCTGCCTGACCAGTATGATGACCTTTCCTGTTGAGACGACTGGCTCTGGGCAGTGGATCTACCATACTTTTTGCCCCCAGACTCAGTTTTGCTCCCAAATACTACAATCTCCTTCTCCCAAGCAGCATGAGCCAGCAATGTGCCCTTGAGCCAAGAAGGCCAAGGCCATCCTGGGGTGGCTGAGAAGGGGTGGTTGTAGGGCAGAGAGGTTCTCCTCCCCCTCTGCTCTGCCCTGCTCACACCACAGCTGCAATCTTGTGTCCAGTGCTGGGCCCTCAGCTCCAGAAGGACAGGAACTGCTTGAAAGAGTCCAGCAGGGCCACCAAGATGAGATGCTGGAGGGAGTGGAGCATCTCCTGCTGAGGAGCGGCTGAGGGAGCTGGGGCTCTTGAGCTTGGAGCAGAGGAGACTGAGGGGTGCCCTCCTTCCTGGGGATCCATTGGGAAAGGGCAGTGTCAGGAGGAAGGAGCCAGGCTCTGCTCTGGGATGTGCAATGCCAGGACAAGGGGCAATGGTCCCAAGCTGGAGCACAGGAGGTTCAAGCTGAAGCTGAGGCCAAAGTTTGTGAGTGTGAGGGTTCTGGAGCATGGCCCAGGCTGCCCAGAGAGGTTGTGGAGTCTCCTTATGTGGAGATATTCAAAACCCTCCTGGACACGTTCCTCTGCAACCTTGTTTAGGTGATCCTGCTCTGGTAGTGGGGGTTGGACTGGATGATCTGTTGAGGTCCCTTCCAACTCCTCATATTCTGTGATTCTGTGATTCAGCACAGAGGGATCGGGAGCAGGGGTTGTGGTGGGTACATAGCGGCTCATGAGTATCTGCAGAAGTGGGTAGGAAACAAGGTAAGAACCACAGTCACTGAAACACCTTGGATGAATTCAGCCGAGTTCACTGCAAACCATTTCCCACACAGCAAGAAAGTGTTTTTATGACTCTGTACACTTTCCTTTTCAAAGCTCAGTGTAGGTTCATCTGATGGTGTAGGAAGGCAGAGCTGCACAGTAAGGAGGAAAGTTAACTGTAAATATCTGGCTGCAGGCATCTTGTCCTGCTGTCTGCACAGTGAAAAAGCTCCTGTTCAATTCCATGGCAGCTTTCTTTAGTCCTTAGATTTGAATCATATCCTATTTCTTTATTAAAGACTCTGACGTTCATACTTCTGACTTGTCACATCTAAGACACAGGTAAACGGCAAAATCATTCCAACAGTTAAACAGTGTCATCTTTCTCAAGCATTGGTTTTTTAAAGCTGTTTATCATAGCTATTATCTAAGACTTAAAAATCAAAACCAGGGGAATAGGAACCAAATTACACCCAGGAAATAAAAAAATAACATTTTAAATCTGAAATTGCAAAAAATGAATATATTATTTGTGAAATCTCAAGACACATTTCGGAATAATTGATTTCGTGCTAGCTTTCGTATCATTAATTGTTTACAATAGCTCGTTCCTCTGCAGAGAAGATAAGATCGGTACACTCAAAGGGAAATGAAGGATTGTTTTCAAATATTGCAATAATAGTGTTATATCTGCTGCTATAATTGCTCCAATAATTTATCTTTCTAGACCTAATGGTATTTTTGTGGGAATGTGAATTGTCATTATATCTTCATATTCCTTTTCAACGTAAGCAGTTCTCTATAATTAAACTTTGCGAGTATTCAAACAGGGAAGTTTCAGTAGGAAAGGAAGCTCCTGTACCAGGAGAAAAATCTAAATAAAGAGAAAAGATTAAGTGGAGAATATGTGAACGCATATGTGGAGATTGGTATCCTCATGTTTCCAGTGGGGAAATGGAAGCAGATAATTGAGTGATGTGCTCAGGATCGCAGTGTGTTAGCGTCGTAATTAAGATGAGATGAAAGTCTTTATGTTTCTAAAGGCCGTATTTGGGTGAACTTTTTCACGGGGGCACGTACTTTGAATGCGTGGGTATAAAATGTGCTGTGCAAATATGGGAAATACGTAGTTTTCTATGAAGAAGAGTGATATCGCAATCATATGATGCTATGAAACTACATGTTTAGTCTCAGAATATTCTCAGGGATTTATTTGTTGGTAAAAATATTTTAAACATTTTAATAAACGATCGCTAAAACACATAAAATCACATTCTTTCTGTCATAACTACTCAGCCGTTGAATTCAATGGCATTGAGGAAGGAAACAGAGGTATCACAAAATACAGAATCAAGCCCTTAATTTGGAATGATCTGGAAGCAGTTTGCTGTGTGTTACAGCTGCTGTGCTTCCGCAGACCAAAACAACAGCAACCCCTCTGCAACTGTCTACTTAGATATAGTTTATGATCCATTTCCCTTGCCAGGACATTGCAAAGCAGTGCAAGAATTTAATAAGATCTGTGCACGATATTCAGGTTTGATTATCTGGCATTCCACTTTCTCTGATAAAGCTGCAGAATGGGGCTCGGGCAGTGAGTTTCACTTAATAATTTACAAGACTAATATTATGTTTACATGACGCTTCAACATCCTGCACTTGTCATGGGATGTGAGCAAATTACAGCGGTCCTGGCTCAGTTAATGCCCCCTGGGCTGCAGTGTTCAACTTGAGAGGATTCTTGGAAAAGCCACCAAAGGAAAGGACACCCAGTCTTGCATAGGATTACAAGGCATAGTTTGAAACCTTACAGGGGGCAGCTCTTTAACTTCCACAAATTTGCTGTTGGTCCACAGCACATCTCAAATTTTCATAGTTAATTATTAAGAATCATATGATTTGTAGAACCATCTTATTTTGATGGGATTTTGATTCATTTTTGCCACTCAAATTGCCAGATCTATTCATAGAGTCCTCTAAGGTTAAAAAAACTGCTTCAATTTTCCTATTTTTTTTAAAAATTAATGTATACAATGAGACCTGCAGACTGGTTCTATTTTTTTTTCTTTAGATTATAAATCTGCTTGGCAATTGTTCAAGACATCTGTCATATCCGCTATAATTTAAAGCATTTTCTGCTCCATGAATTTAAGCTGTAACTCAGAACAGGCTAAGTAGGAGCTAATTGCCAGGCTTTAGTCTTTACTCAAGGTATAGCGAGGTATAGGTGGTAAGTTTGTGGTAGCTATGCACTTAAGTTTGAGATTCTGCTGTGATACAGCAAATGAAAGCAAATGGTATTAACTCTTTATTATATAGTATATACTATATATTACATACTATATATGATATGTGATATATATTATACATTATATATTC
>NW_010205563.1:0-255 GCF_000695765.1 Mesitornis unicolor
GGTTGAATAGGCTCCCATCAGTACGATATCGATGTAAATGTCGTTATCTTCATCAAGGTCTGCCGTGGCCCCTTGGAGCATCATGCTGAAGAAGACTGTGAAAACAGTTGGTGCGAGAACGCAACCTTGTTTCACACCATTGGTTATTGGGAAGGGCTCAGAGAGTGCATCGCCATATCCGACTTGGCCGCGCTGATCCTCATGTAAGAGGATAATCATTTTGAGGAACTTGGGAGGACATCCTAATCGTTCCAC
>NW_010205563.1:502-1028 GCF_000695765.1 Mesitornis unicolor
GTAATTTGAGCAGTCTGATTTTTCTCCTTTCTTCTTGTAAAGGGTGATGAGGACTGCATCATGGAGATCTGATGGTAGTTCGTCTGTTTTCCCAGCAATGCACAACGAGCTCACGAAATTTAGCATGGAGGCCAAGCAGACTGCCAGTTTTCACCTGCTGTATGGTCTCAAAAGTCTCTCCCATAGTAGGGGTTATATCCAATTCATTTTTCAGTGGTTGTTGTGTAATATGCTGAATTGCTGAACCTTGGACTACACGGTTGGCACTGAAGAGAGTCTGGAAATGTTCAGACCATCAATTCAGGATAGAGGCTTCATCTGTGAAAAGCATTTGGCCATCTGCGCTTAGTAGTTGGCTTGGAACATGGTGTGCGGGGCCATACACTGCTTTCAGAGCCTCATAGAATCCTCTGTAGTCACTGGAATCTGTGCATAGTTGAGTCTTTTCTGCTAGGTTGATCCACCACTTGTTCTAGATGTCTCAAAGTTTCTGTTGGAGCTTACTGCATGCAAGGCGAAAGGCTGC
>NW_010205563.1:1125-5624 GCF_000695765.1 Mesitornis unicolor
TGAAGGAGAACCCTAAGGATTCTTCAGAAGACTGGAGGATGCTATTTTTAATATGTTGCCAAAGCGCTTCAGGAGAGGGATCTATGGGATGGTCTTCAAGTCTAGTTTGAAGATTTGCCTGGAAGTTGTCTCTCAATGAGCTGTTCGAAGATTGTTAACTTGGAGTCTTCTCCTTGGAATGCCGCCCCTCTTGGGTTTAGGCTTAAAGTGGAGGTTAAGTTTGCATCGCACAAGGCAGTGGTCCGTTTGACATTCTGCACTAGGCATCACTTGGGTATGATGGACATCGTGAACATTTCTCTGGCGCACTAAGATGTAGTCAGTGAGGTGTCAGTGCTTGGATCGCGGATGCATCCAGGTTGTCTTCAAGCTGTCTTTCTGTTGAAAGATAGTGTTCGTGATGGTGAGCTGCTGTTCTGCACAAAATTCCAGCAAGAGGCGGCCATTGTCATTGCAGTTTCCAACACCATGCTTGCCTAGTACTCCTTTCCAGACTTGAGAGTTCTTTCCTACTCTGGCGTTGAAGTCACCAAGGATTATGATCCCATCATCTACAGGAACCTTTTGGGTGAGGTGGCACAGGTCAGTGTAAAATTTTTCCTTTTCTGCAGGGTCAGCTTGGAGAGTTGGGGCATATATGCTGAAGAGAACAAAATGTTGCTTGTTGTGTAGTGGGAGGTGTAGGGAGATGATGCAATCAGAATGACCTGTCAGCCGTTTTTCAAGTTTGGAGGCAATGGAGTTTTGAATCATGAAACCAACTCCTGAGAGGTGACTTTCAGTTTTGGGTTTGCCTGTCCAATAGAGTATATAACCGGCACCATGTTCTTTGAGGTTGCCTTCCTCATGGAGATGAACTTCACTGAGAGCAGCAATGTCAATGTTAAGTCATGATAGTTTGTGGGCAATTAGAGCAGAACAATGCACAGGATGTCCACTATCCGCAGTATCAAGCATGGTTCTAATGTTTCAGCATGCGAGTGTCAGTCTTTGGAGGCCTTTGGAGGCAGGTGTATGCCTTTGTCTCTTTGTGTTTGTTCAACTGCATCAGAAGATGCCCGTTGGCCGCGGTTAGTCAACCAGATGGAGTGAAGATGAGCTTTGGTTAGGCCACCTTTTCTAGGCCCCTCTCCATGTGAAGCAAGCAGTGCTCTCCTTGAAAAAGGCTGCTTGGTCATTCAGGATGTTGCCAACAAGACTGTCATCTCTGGGGTCAGTCTCAAGTGAACTAATAATCTTCACCTAAGCGACTGGCCAGCAGGCTGAAAAGACAAGAAAGCAGATTATTTCAAAGGCTATGTTAAGAAATACACTCTAATCTGCTACTTTTATGCTACAATGGTACACCATTCACCCTTATTCAGTGAACTCCTCAGCAGGCACACAGGCAAACCCTGTGTTTACTTCCAGAAGGGGTAGTGGCAGCAGCACAAGGCGCAATGGGGGGGAAACCTAGGGCAAATTCCTACTGATTTCTAATAGCATATGTTTCCTTATGCCACAATTTAGAGCAGCTACAGTCAGGTCTCTTGAGAATCATGACTAGTTACTGTTTTTTCACCTCTCTTGTATCTCTTTATCCTGTGCAAGGCGGATTAGCCGTAGAGTCTAACACAGTGACTTGATCTTCCTTTCATGGAGGCAGATGGTGTACAAGCCAAAACTTCTTTCTTCACTAGCAGTGCAGGTGTTCAGCCACAGGCCCAGGGAGGAGCTATAGCTGCCAAAACCCTGCAGCTGTGGCTTGACATACTCTCAGCATGCCTCTGAGCTGGTTAGGCTCACACTGCTAGGACAGATACTCTCCCTACTTTATTCCTGTGTAGGTAGTCCCAATTGCAGCACTTCAGCACAAAGGTGCAGCTCACAGTAAAATGCATATGGTCACTTACTACCTCAAAGAACCACAGGACTGCAAATGGTATACGACTGTTGTTGGTGTTTCAATTTCTTAAAGATGTTTTGATTTGGCTTGTTTATGATTTCTTCAACAGAGATGCTTTAGGAAATACTGAGTAAGCAAACAAAGACTTGCTACCTTATATTGTTCTTCTGTTTTTAGTCTTCTTGAATGAGATACACCGTAAGATTAATTTGCTTTCAACATTAGTTGCTTTTATTGTTACAACTCTTAACCTCACACACAAACAAATCTCAGAATGGTTTGGGTCGGAAAGGACACTAAAGCTCATCCAGTACAACCCCCTGCCATGGGCAAGGACACCTCCCGCTAGATCATGTTTCTCAAAGCCCTGTCCAACCTGGCCTTGAACACTTCCAGGGAAAGGGCATCCACAACTTTCCTGGGCAACCTGTGCCAGTGTCTCACCATCCTCATTGTGAAAGATTTCTTCCTCATTGTGAAAGATTTCTTCCTCATTGTGAAAGATTTCTTCCTCATTGTGAAAGATTTCTTCCTCATTGTGAAAGATTTCTTCCTCATTGTGAAAGATTTCTTCCTCATTGTAAATCTAAACCTACCCTCCTACAGTTTAAAACCATTGCCCCTTGCCCTGTCACTACAGGACGAGGTAAACTGTCTACAACTTTCTTGTAAGCCCCTTGTAAGTATTGAAAGGCCACAAAAAGGTCTCCCTGGAGCCTTCTCTTCTCTAGGCTGAATAACCCAAACTCTCTCAGCCCAGCTTCATAGCAGAGGTATTCCATCCTTCTCATAATTTTTGTGACTCTACACTAGACCCGCTCCAACAGGTTCGTATCGTTCTTGTGCTGAAGTCCCCAGAGCTGGACACAGTACACCAGGTGGGGTCTCACCAGAGCAGAGGGGGAAAACCCTTTGTCTCAATCTGCTGGCCATACTTCTTTTGATGCAGCCCAGGAAGTGAATGGCTTGCTCCATTGCAGAAGGCCACTAGGTTAGCCAGGCAGAAATTTATTTGTAGACAGGCTATCATAAATTGGATTATAGAAATTTTGAAGGTTTCTTCCTTTCTTTTTATGAAAAGGAAGGTTACTGTGTGTACCAGAGAGACATTTAAAAATGTTTTTATTTAGACTGTCACATAGATGCACATTCTTTACTTTAATTCAAACTCTTTGGAATATTAAATTATTATGATTCTCATCCTTTAGCTTTTAGGCAATATGGCAGGGCAACTAAAGGTGATGGGATTTAGAAAAATATTGCCACGTATTGTCTTTCAAAAAGTCATAATCAGTGTGATAAATCATATGATTATGTGAAATATACCATTTGGAACAGATATTATTAATTCACCATGACCATTTTCATTATACTGGTCAAAGTCATATCAGCTTGTAATTAACTATTCATGGTCAGTTAGTAGGATACAATTTTATGGCCCTTGAAATGGAAAAGGGGATAAACAGGATGCAGGAATAACAGAAATCGCAACTAAAAATTATATTCAAATCCCAGGAAAATTGCATTACTAAAATAAGCATTTCAAACAATACCAGAACATAAAATACACAGTCTCAGGTATTTATCAGTATGTGCTGGCTTTCCTAAGTATCTGTTTAGCATTCACAAACACTTGTAGTTTGACAGTAGCTTGTGACAGACTGCTGCGATCTGTCCAAGACGGTGAGAAAGAGTTTGACAAGGCAATGCCTTTGATACTAATGAGGGGGCAGAACTTGTCTAGGCCCAAATAAGAACAGAAAGTTGTAAAATACCACAGGTCAAATCTGAGCAGGAAATTAAGAAGACTAATAAAGAATTTGAAGAGCACCTTGCAAATTATTCTCAAACTGGTAGTAAAAAGCTCTTTATATACATCAAAAGAAAGAAGGTAGTTACAAAACTGGTGAGATCGCTTAGTGTCGAAAGTTTAAAAGGGAAGTCAAGGATGGCAAAGGTAGCACAGAGAAGTTCAAGGAGTTGCCCGCCCTACTCTGCAGTTGGGGATGCTGAGGAATTGTAACCCCACATCTGTTTCACACTCGGGAAGCCAGAGGAACTGTACCAACTTGTAGTAACTTCATAAGAAATATGAGCCCAAATAGGGAAGTGAAATACAGGGTGTATAAGCCTGTCACCTGGAAGTGTAGAAAGTAACCTGAACCTGGTGAGTCAGTCAAAAGTGATAAAGGACCTTGGAAATCAAACTGCAGAACAACTGTCGTATGGTACAAGCCACCCTTACAGTTGGGAGCATCTCTGCCAACCCAGGGCATGCCAGAGCCCACCTTGAGAAGGGAACACTGGAGAGACCGACCTCTTACTGCAGAGCTGAAGCATTCATGGTGAAGTTCATAGAGCACACTGGGGCAAACACGGGCTGACAGGGAAGAATGTGTCTTCTGTGCGGGGAAACTGCCTCCTTGACTGCTGGGTGAGAGTCCCAATAAACACGTAGAGAAAGGGGACACATCCCACGTTTTCCTTCAGCTTCCGTACTTGGCTGCACACAAAGCTTTCCGTCGTGGGGAGCGGCGTTTCTGGTCTGCCTCTCCTACACCTAACAGTACGGCGACGCTTCACAGCGAAGCCAGGCCACCCCTCAGGAGAGGCC
>NW_010205564.1:0-2007 GCF_000695765.1 Mesitornis unicolor
GGAAATTTGAGCATCAATCCCCTGCCCAGAATACCTCCAAGTGTACCGAGGGCAATACACAATGGCCTGTCATGTCTATGATTTAAGACGGTGTTCCCTTTCAGGAAAGCACTACAGCAAATGCCTAACTCTAAGGAATAGGACATGAGCACATTTAAAGATGCCTTTTAGAACAGTAACTCTGGGAAGCTACTGCAGATACTGTCAGAAAAGTAGCCATTCATTCCAGCATGCATGACAGTTTGTTGAGGAAATAAATACCTTTTCCAGGCCACTCAGGATCTTCTCCAGCTCAGTTTTAGATAGGATCCCAGACTTCTCCAAGGCTTTGGCATAAGCCATGCTCCCCTGGATATCAACCTTAGCCAGTCTCTGATCAAAGCTGATGGAAGCATTGAGACTCTCCAGGACTGGATCTGTGCTTCCACTGAATCTTCCTCCCCAAAGTTTATCCCCCTAAGAGAGAGGAAGAAGTAAATTAAAGAGGCCTAAATAACTCCAGTGAAGGTCCTATGCATGCAACATCCAGTCATCTGTTTATCCTGTATAGAGACCATGCTCAGCTCTGTCCTTTCAATGTGATACCTCTGACCAGAAAGGTCCCTGGAGTTCAGGACCTTTGGCAAGTAGTTGAAGCGGTGGAGAACATGCCACAGTCTCCAGCACTTAGCCCTTGAGGTGTCAGGTCTGGCTCAGGAATCCTCCAAGATCCTTTACCTCCATAAAGGAAGGTCTGGGTAACTTTCAGCATCACGAATGTTTGGAAAAATAAACCAACAAAAGGGTTTTAAAACACATGGAAACAAAAATTGGTTTTCCATCCAATCCAGGAGTCATACAGCAACCTCACATGCTTGAATGCATCATCTACAGAAGCTTCACCAGGTGAGCAATGGCAGCTATGCAGCTCCAGCTGTGCTGCACAGCAGGGTCTGTATAAGCTTTCTTCCACCAGTGATTGAGTGAATGGATTCAGTCACTAAGAGCCACATATGGCACTTGATCAGAAAGCTTTTGCTTGCCCAGGCAGGACACCCCCGAAGCCCTAACTCTGGTAAACTTGCACTGAAATGGACAGGGAATTTATTCACAAAGAAAACGTACAACTTACCCCAGATTTCAAAAGCAACTCTCCAGCACTAGCAGGCATGAAAAAAGAAACTGGAGGACATTTAAAGGAAAGGCCTAAATACAATTGCCATTGCTGAGCGGATAATACTTATAAATTATTACTAATCTACTTGATTTTTTAAACAATTCTGTCAAGTCTCTTCTCATGCTGTACACTGCAACTACCATGGACAGCAAGAAGCTGGCACACAAGTCCCAGGCTTATCTGTGCCAGGGCTTTTATCAGTCAGACAAAGCACTGTTGAATAACCTTAGAAACTTTTTCCCTAGCGACTGTCTCCACATCGCTGCCGATCCCTGCTGCAACAGCGAGCCTGAGAGGACAGCAGGAGGGGGCCTGCAGAGGTTAGAGCATAGCCATGTGCTTTTCAAGACCTTCAAGGCAGCTTCGTCCAAAAGCTGAGGGAACAGAGGGGGAATCAGAATTGAAAAGGAAAATTTTAGAGGTCCTCATCAGGCATCTGGTGCCCACAGGAACATGGCACAGGGCATGCTAAATTAAAGGCCAGTACCAGAGGCACCTGAATGGAGAACATTTTATCTTGGTATAACTTCGGTATTAGGGGATTCCATCAAAGTAAGAAGTGGGTCAGCAGAGACGTTGCAACAGATACATTTGCAATCAGGAAATCAAAACTCTAGTTAGAGAAGTGGCTCGCACAGTCCGACAGTTGATGGACACGGGTCTGTAACCCGGGTGGCAGTAGCTGTTTGAAGGCAGAAGACGTGACTCACCGAGAGGGCCAGTCACGCCCCACCGAGCAGGCACGGAAACCGAAAATGCAGCTTTTGTAGAGAGAAGTGTTTACACAAGCTGCTGTAAAGTGCCTCCTGCCTAAACGCAAGCCGTCAGCAATGAACCGCAGCGGTTGGTGG
>NW_010205564.1:2390-5228 GCF_000695765.1 Mesitornis unicolor
GGGTGTCCCCGGGGCCGGCCCCGCTCCGGTCCCGCAGCGAGGAGTGTTTCTGCTCGGCCGGAGGGAGGGAGCCGTCACGATGTGTTTTTCCCTCTGTGCAGTGTCAGCAGCCTTTGAGGGAGGGCAGGAAATGGATCCCAGCTTTCTTGTCCCGTTTGGTGTTTTTCTGCCCTTTAACCAGCTCTGTTGTCACAGGGCTGTAGGATAATTCACGGAGGAAGGGACCTGGTCCGGCCGTCTTTCCTCTCTTCTTCCCTGTGCTGCTGTTCATCCTCTTTCTATGCTGAAGCCTAGGACACAGTGGGATTGCGTGATTAAGGCACTCTGCTCCCTGCAGCAGAGAGGACCCAGTGACACGGCTAGCACCAGGCTGCCTCTGAGCAGCCTGACTGAGCAAGTTCCTTTTGCAGCTGGGTTTCCAGTGTCCTGCCTTCAGTATCAGTCCAGAACAAGGCTCAAACTCTGTGTCTGGGTACATATCCAACTTCTAAATCACTGCTTCTCAAAAGTTTCCCCTGATGATGATTTTTTTTTTCCCGGGGTGATTGTCCCTGTTCCCTCTCAGATTTCCAGGCTTGCAGACGCACAGAGCATCACGCTGTCCACACTCTTTGAGCAATTCTGTTGCCAGGTTCTTTCCTCTTCTGAAGTCCCCCATTTTTAATGCTTCTCTTGTCCTGTTCATCTTTTGGGAATGTCTTTGTCCTTATTCTTGGCTTTGACAAGAGGTTGCTGAGGATCTGGCAGAATAGTAAAGACTGGAGTTACATCCAGAATGGATCGTATACAGGGAGAGGCTTTACATCGTGCTGGTGTGATAGGGGCTCGAGATCAGCTGTGTGGAGCATGAGTAACCCATGCAAAAACTGTACGTCTTTCTGACTGAGGAAGGTGTGCAGAGATTGCCCAAAGTGAAAAAGGGAAGGGGCAGGGTGCCCAAGGAGGGGTTAGAGGGCAGCCCGCTGCTCCTGGCACCTCTCCCTTGGACTCCAGTTGTGCCCTGCAGGGCTAGGAAAGGGAAAGTGGGATCTCTGTGGCACTTTCAGAGTTCTTCTGTATCCATTTAGCTATTTGTGTTTAGCTATTTGTGTTTTCACATCATTAACCCTATGTATGTGTGATACATGACAGCTTCGAATTCTAAATATTACCTATATTTAAACAGTTACATGGTTAAATATAACGGTGAGAGCTCCAGTTTCTGTTCTGTTAGTTCCAGACCTCTGTGTAATTTTTTCCACTTACCTGTATGGGCATCTCTCTGTAGGGTAATGGAAATGGTTGAAGAATCACAATGCAGTTGGTTTGTGTTGCCCCTGGCAAAGAGGGATCCAGTCTGGATGGCCACATTTGGTTATCGCTGTCTCAGATTCAGCCACGGTGCCTGCAGGGGACGTTGCAGTCACACAGTGCATCAGCTCTCACAGCTCTCTTGTGGTGACAGAGAAGTGTTATTAGCCCAGCTTCTTCAGTAGATAGCGAGGGGTTTAAAAGGCCAGGCACAGCAATTTGTTTAGGGGATAAAGTATTCAGTAGGATTTTTCCAGACTGTAAAAGCGGGTTAGGGATCTTTTTCTTCAGGGAACCCAGTGAAGAGTTCACCACTGCTTGTAATATTTCAGGAGCCCTCCTGTAGGTTTGTTATCTGCTTGGGTGTCAGATCAGAGTTCCATGGCCATCTGCTGAGAGTTTCTGTAGCTCATGATCAGACTGCATGAATTCTTGGCTTAGGACCCTTCTTGTGGTCTGTAATGGAGCATAGACTTAAGACCACATCCAGAGTAGTGTCCTGATCCCTCTGTCAACACAGATCTTCCTGTGGTAAGGGACAGGGCTTTAAAAACCCAAATCACAGTAAGTCGTAGTAGTGTGCTGTGAAAGTCTGAAGATACCGTGGAGCACACACTCCTGCAATGTCTGTGGAGCTTCAGAGACCTCCACAGGTCCCTCCCAGTCTAAGTTATTTCACAATTTTCAGAAAAGGGTGGATGGGTGGGAAGTACCCGTGATTATGAACTACTCATTTAAGCAGGAAACTGAGATGTGATCATCTGCTAAGATCTCCCTTTTGCTTTCTGTTTGGCAGGGCCCTGTGTGACTCAGTGCTGGCCATGAGGAGCAACGCAGGACATTTGCTGCTGGAAACAAGAGAAAAATCTGCTCAGCTCTGAAGTACCTCTGAAGGTACTGAGCGGGAACTAGGAGATACAAATGGGGAAAAAGAAGTGGCACAGCTCAAGAAAGCTTGTGGGAGGAAAAAGAACTGTGAGGTGGAGATGAGGAGATATCCATTCTTCTGACTTTGTAGGTGTTAGGTATTGGTGTCACCTCTCCCTTTCTCGCTGCTTTCTTTGGAAGACCTACAGTATGGAGAAAGGCTGAGAAAACTGGGTCTGTTCAGCCTTGGGAAGAGAAGGCTCAGGGGGGACCTTGTCACCATGGACCAGAACATAAAGGGTGGCACCAAGAAGATGGAGACTCCCTTTCCACAAGGAGTCCCATGGAAAAGACAAGGGGCAGTGGACACAAGTTGCTTCTGGAGAGATTCCCACTGAACTCCAGAAGAAATTTGCTCCCCATGAGATCAGTCAGACACTGAACAATCTCCAGGGGAAGCAGTGAATTCCCCTACGTTGGTCGTTTGAAGAGTCAGCTCGACAGGGGCTGACTCACCTCATGTAAACGATGCTTTTACCTGGAGAGGTTGGACTGGATGAACCTTGTGGTGCCTTCCAACCTGGGGTTCTATGGTTCTATGGTTCTTTCTCCTATCAGCTACATGTGTGTAAGTGATTTCCCAGCCACAGCTGACCTGTCTGTAGAGTGAGACACAAGTGC
>NW_010205564.1:5260-8104 GCF_000695765.1 Mesitornis unicolor
ACAAAGGAGGTTGCTGGAGTGGTGATTGAAATGTGCTGTTCGTTAAATGCCAGAAGAACAGGTCAGGTTTAGGGCCAGAAAAAAGGGGAGACTGAGGTTGAGGGGAAGTGTTGAAGAAAGGAAAGTTGTGTTGCTGGTTCTCCCACACAATTAAAGCACGAATGCTACAAAGGTAGAATGAAAGCATTTAGTGTCTCCTGGGGTGCTTTGTTAATGGCAAGAGACTAAGCTCATGGCAGTCTGTACTGTCTGTGCTACAGCCCTTATCCTAAACGTGGTGAGGCAATGCTGGTGCTACTGCCATTACCTACGTGTGTTAGAGAGTCCTGCAGGGCTGAGTCAGTAACGTGTTGCTGCGTCAGCATGGAGGGCAGGGTGCTGAGCAAAACAGCTTTAAAATGCTGTGACAGAAAAGAAATTGTCCATGACAGAACTAGTGCTGCTGTGCTGTGGGTGCCAGGTTCAAGCTGGTTTCATATTTAATGAATGTTGCCCCACCTTCCCTGTAGACAACTGTTCTTTCTCTGCCTTTTGAATCAAGTAGCGGGCATATTCCATCCAGAAATCACCGCAGGACAATAGTGAGGAGTAATGTTTCCACCCTCTGAAAGACACGAGGCTGCTGCATTCTCATTCCCCAAGTAAGGCTTTTCCTGGTCTTTGTTCTGTTTGTATTTTTGTAAGGACAGCAGGAAGATAGTACAAGATATGCATGAGGCAACCAGCCAAGCCAGTCTCTTTTCAAGTATTCTGCCCCACCAAGCTTGGCCTGGGTCACACAGAGGAAAAAGCTTGACCTGGGACCATGCAAGCGCTGTGCTTTGGAGGAAACCAGAGCTAAAGGTGGTTCTGTGGTGGGGTGGGATGACCTGCAGGTTGACCTGCTGGCCAAGTCCTGCCTAAGGCTCTGCAGGTTCCCCTGCCAGGTGCTGAGGAGTCCAGCTGTTAACCCAACACTGCCAACTCCATCACAAAACGATGTCTCTAAGTGCCACATCTACACATCTTTTAAATACCTCCAGGGATGGTGACTCCACCACTTCCCTGGGCAGCCCGTTCCAATGCTTGACAAGCCTCTTGGTGACTAAATTTTTCCTAATCTCAAATCTAAGCCTCCTGTGGTACAGCAATCACTTCCCCAGTCCACCACCCTCCAATCCAAGAGACACATTTTCAGGTCTCTTGTTGACAGACACTTCTGCTGCTCTCTACCTGCCAGCCCTACAGAGCTGGAACACCCCATAACCCAGCTCCACTGCCGGGGAAGGGACAGCCTCCTTTATTTCACACCAGTGAACATTTCCCCAAGCCTCACAAGGGCTGAGGAAGCCCAGCTCAATCTCGCCCCTAAGAAGAAAGACTCAAGACAGGAGTTTCAGTGAACTACAATGCACCCCAGTGTTTATTAACTTCAGATTAGTGTGATAGGCACAACGCTGCATCCACGGGATATCTCCCCACACTCTAAGCTTGTTCCTTCAGCCTCTTCAGCAGCTCCCTCAGCTGCTCGATCTGGGTGGTCACGCTGCTCTTGGCTGTACCGCCCATGGCCGTGTACTGCTCCACGCTGTTGACGATGTTGAAGACCTGGGAGACGTCGCTGCCAAACAGGGGGCTGTGGAGGCAAAGAGGAGAGGTGTTAACACTGGGTGCTGTTGGCTGCAAAGAGGGTGATGGAGTGGAAATGGAGCCTTTATCCCAGGGGAAAGACCTCCTGCAGCCCTGCTTCTGCACTTCTAGTGCCTGCCTCTGCTTGTCAGCTCCAAGGGGAGAGCAAGGAAGATCGGAGCCAAGCTCTTCAAGAGGACTGGTGCCTCCAGGTCAGGGCATGAGTTTCTTCCAGTCCCTCCCAGTACCTGCTGCCCCTGCCCCACTGGAGCTGAATGCTAGTCATGCTGTCCCCTTCAGTGTTTCCAGGTCCATCAGTCGCAGCACCGATATTCAGGCCAGGAGGATTTTGGGAAAGGGAACTATGAGGAGGCCCATACAAAGGCAGGCTGATACCCACCAGTTGAGTGATAAAATAATAGTGATACGAACCTGATGCTCTTCAGGTCCTCCAGGCTGAGGTTACTGATGGTGGTGCCTTTCGACTCAGCGAGGTGGACGGCTTTCCCAGAGGCAATGTGGGCTTGTCTGAACGGCATCTGCAGTGAGAAACAGAGGCCACAGTCAGGGACCAGGCAGCTGGGGTGCAACCTCAATGGAAAATATGGCTGTGCTCTCTTTTTGGGTTGGCTTGCTTTCACTTAGGGCAATACAATTTGAATCTGGGTTTTCTGGGGCGTGAAGCGGGGAGACGTTAGGAGGTAAAACTCCACCTGTAAATTACAATCAAGTCCACCCGGCAGCACTTCCACTACTTGGGATACATGTAAAAAATGGGTTTCCAGCTTTCGTGTTTGTTGACCCAGACTGATCATCACCTGGGAACAGAACAGAAGGCCTCATCTCAGGCCCTCGCTGAGCAGTATCCTGTGTGCAAAGAAATCACGGCTCCAGGTACCCTTCTGATACTTACTCCTTTATGAACCAAGTAGAGAGCCAGGTCAGATGACAGGATCTCAGGGCTCACCGCCTTCTCCATGTTCTCCTTGTTGATCTGCAGAAGGAAGGTGACAGGGAGATATTATCAGCAGCTCCTCCTTGAGGACACATTAGCAGTCACAGTGAGGGCACTTAATGTGGAAGGGACCTGGCTTTCCAAGGAGCCTCTGAGACTCTCAGCAGCTGAAACCGGGGGCTGTAATGAGCAGTACAGGTGAGGCACTGAAGAGCCTTCATCTCAGGACTTACCTCTCCTACCTCTATTACTCACAGAATGTGTCCCCCAACCCTGTGCAG
>NW_010205565.1:0-20647 GCF_000695765.1 Mesitornis unicolor
CTTCTGGTTCCCCTGTGCGCCCAAACCCTTCTTTGCTCGTCCGCACCACCCTGGGACGGGGGTGTCCGCCTGGGCGGTAGCTGAGGGAGGTGTTGCAAGGCCGGTGCTGGGGGAAGCCGGCGTCGGCGTTGGTGTCAGGTGGGTGAGGGGGCGTGCGGGACTGCCCGCTCGGTAACCCGCAACGAGGTCCGGGGGGGGGAACCAGACCAGCCAGGGCTTTGGGGTGAAACCCCGCATCGGCTGGGACCCCAGGGGCTTTCCGAAGCGCTGAACCCTCCCGACGGAAGGCAATGCAGTGCCTTTAACCAGGGCGTCGCAAGGCCTGTGGAGAAGCCGTAGCTGCGGCATCGGAGGCGTCTCTTTACAGAGCCCAAGTGGTGGCAACTCTCGCCCTGAGTCACAGCCACTTATGTAAACTGTCGCCATGGGAGCAGAGCATCTCTGCACTTATATAAGCCTGTTCCCTGGCGAAAGCGGCGTCAAGCCGCACTCTGTGCCAGCGACTGGTGCTGAGCGCGGTGGCTTTCCTGGATCCGCTTGAGTCCTCGATCTCAGCTGGACACTTGGGGTTTTAATACTACCTGAGGTTTGGTTTGGGGTTGGCAGCTGAGTGCAGGCAACTCTGTAGGCTTATGCAGGTCCAGAGCTTAGCATTTTGCTCTTTTCTAGCGTATCTTGCATTTTGATGTCTCAAGAATTAACTATGCAGAGTGGGTAGATGGATAACAACGCTGTCAGTCTTTCAAAGTTGATATTTTTTTTTATCCCATAGGACATTTTCTTAGCTATAATGAAAACTTTTTCTGGTAGCCATTGATTGGTGTTTCGCAATATATTTTGAATCGGCTGTTTCTGTTGCACAGTGGCAGGGAAAATCCTTAAAAATTGTTTAATTAAGCCTGGTGTTGCCTGAGGGTTGTTCTGGGGTTGGATGGGCTTGTTTGGAGTAGGGAGACTAATTAATCTGTCCCTCAGGGCCTGAGCTTACCAGAATTATCAGTATTCTGATATCCAAGGCTAAACTGCATTTATTGTCCTTAATAGTAGTGTTACACAAAAGCTGTAGTGATGCTGTCATCTGTTGGGAGGCCTGGTGTTTCAGAGCACACTAGCAATGTGAGCTCTTGGGGAGAGCTGCAGCCCTCGTGGCTGGGTGGGCCTGTGGCACCCAGCCCCCATGTGGGGTGCACACAGCAGCAGTGATGGAAGCACCTCAGCTAACCAGTATGTAATGGGGTGTTAGTGGGTCTAATCTTGCTTTCCTCACGCAGGCCTTGGAGGAAGTTAGACTGGGGAGGACAGTATCCACTGTGTCTTTGCTTTATCCCAGTGGTGAAAAGAGACTGCAGAGTAACAGTGGTCAATCAAGCTATAGGGTTTGGGGCAGTTGTGCCTCTACAGCTGGTGCAGCTTTACCATGGCTGCTGTAGGGGAATGCCTCATGTTCTGTATGGTCCCTGCTTTTTTACACTTATAATGGGAGAAAAATCTGCACCCAACTTTCATTTCTTTGCCAAGTGGCTTGGCAAAAGACCTGAAAACAACTCCACTTAGGCAGCTGCATTTAGTGGAAATTAGTGCTAATATATAAGCAAGTGACATTCAGTATTGGACAATTATAAGGATAGGATGTATTTTTCTTTTGCTTAGTGGCTGGCTAATTAAAACATGCGGAGGAAGATAACATAGAAACTACCACTCTGTGAATCTTCCATTATTCAACTGCTTTCTCCTTTTTTCTCTGGAAGAACTTAATTACACTGAAGTGCTGTGGGGGCAGCTGAGTGTGCTCGTGTTGATGACATCTTTTGTCTTGTGAATCTTGACATCCACCCCCATGCTGCAGCATCCTGGCTGTTACCTGGTGACTGCTGCTTCCCTCTCTTCTGTGGGGAACCTGTTTTCTGGTATCTACTGCACTTGTGGCCAAGTGTGTTTGGCCAGCACTAGTGTTGCCTGGTATCTGATGTAAAGCCAATTTGTAAAGGTGTGTGTGGCCACAGTTTCTTCTTTCCCTTGTTGAGATGAGCCCATGTGTTGTCTGTAAAGCAGTTTGTAAATTTATCTGGTGTGTGTAGAGAAAGCTGATGTCTGCAGCTTGATTTTAAGGTTTAGTAGTGTTGGTATAAAGTACTACCAGTGTAAACACCTGAGATACAGTGACAAAACACATGCTATATCATGCCTCAACTATAGCTGAGTGATACTAAGGTGTGCTTGGTGGCAACTTTGGGTAAATTTCTTCTGGCCCTCCACTAGCAGCAGCTGTTTGCGGGGCTGTTCTGTAGAACGTGTCCAGACACAGATATGCTTTAAGCAAAATCTAACAACATCTTGACCTAAATCAGCTGGTCTAGTTGACACATCCTCAAAACTGTCAACAGAAGCTGGTAGGCTGGTAAGTGGAAGACAAGAGCTCTTGGCAGTAGCCCTGCTGTCAGACCTGTTGCTTGTGAAATGATACTGCTGCACACACACGCATGTCGTGATCCTTGTTGCCATTTTGCCTTCAGGGTTTCTGTGCGGAGGTCTAAAATGACAGCACTGACAAGCTGGTAGCAAAGCAGTTGCCACACAGTAGTTGGAAAGTGGCTGATCTGGATTACTGCAACTCAGCAGGAGGTCCAAGTTCAAACTTGTTCCCTGATCTCATCTGCTGCCGTGTTGCAGGTGCATTTGCTGTCCCAAGAACAAGGGAAGGAATTGCATGTGGTAGGGGAGGAAGGCAACAGTATCAGTTTAGAGGTTTTATAGTACTGTGATTCAAATACCCCAATGTTTTTGGTTGGAAATATGCAGCCATATATCAAGCCAAGCCACTCACTGCTTGCTTAACCCTGCTGCAGGTGAAGCTTGTGTGAATCTAATCAGCTCTGAACTGCTGTATTGCTGGTAGCTCCAATACTGCCTCATACAAGATCTGTCTTGAAGCACCGATGTTGCAGCTGAAATAGATTGCAGTGACTACTTTCTACCCAGCTGTAGTCGGTTCATACCCCCAGCCCTTAAGAGGCCTTGGAGACCTGCCCTGTTTGGAGAGGTGTTTGTACCAAAGCAGGAAATGGGTTCTGCCCCTGGCAGTTCAAGCACAAAGTGTTCCTCCTGAACCTGAGCAAGTGCTGCAAGAAGCAAACATCTTTACCTCTAGAGGTAATACTCCTGATCCCTAGGACCGGTGGGTCTAATCAGAGGGTTGTTGATACTTGTAGTAAGTCAGCAGAGTCTTTGAAATGGGATTCTGGTCTGCCCCATAGAGCATGTGGTACTGTGGGACAGAGAGAAGCTCCTGCTGGGCAGTGCAGCAGGGTTAAGTGATCTCTTCTGGGCAGGAGCTTTCAGCAACTGTATTGGGTGGGCCTGGCAGCCTTGTTCTGCCTGCTAAGCACTTAATCCCCTCCTGTCTAGTGTACTCTGCTTAGCATCCATAAGGCAGTTTTAAATGTTCCTGGCTTTTTCCCCTCTCCTGTTTAATCCCTCTAATGCTGCAGACAGTTGGTCCAGTTCCCTGTTTCTGCTGGAGCAGGCACACTGCTTGGGGAGGAGATGGGAAGGAGCTGCTGGTAGTTGGGCTCCCTGAGCAGCTGGGTCCAGCTCCTTCCCTGCTGTCAGCTGCTGCTGTTCTGCCTTCCTGTGAAAAGAGCTGCCTAACAAAATGGCTTGGATATGAACTGCAGTTTTATATAAAGGCTTAAATAACTGTTAAAGATACCTGCCTTGTGCCTTCACCAGCTGAGTTCTGGATAAAAGCACTGCAGGAGTGAATTCACTGAAATATCTGGTCTAATAGCAGGTGCTCGTAAGGTGCTATAGTATGCTCTGGTATACAGCATTTATGGTAAGACTCTGCTCAGGACTCTGTGTGCCATTTACCCATATGCTTTTACTGCTATTTTGGGACAAGCTGGCTTAATCATTTCTGCACCAGCTGGAACTGTATCCTAGTGAGCAGCATCCCCAGGCATCACTGTTGCCTTGAAGTCGTATCTTAAAGCTAGAGTATCCATGCAATTGCAGAGTCCCCACTTTCTTGTATTTTTAAATCTCTGCTGCTCATAAACTGTTTCTCCATTCTTCTTGGTAGAGAAGGAAGATGCCATTTTTCCCTTGAATGGAGGATGGAGCAGCTTCCCAAAACAAAAGCACTCCTGTTTCAGAAATAACAGCAACATGTCCCCTGTCAGTGTTTCACTTTCTCAAAGCAGTGCATCCTTTGGCTAATGGCCTCCCTCACACAGAAGGGGACCTAGCCAGTCCTTCCTTAGGGGTGGGCTGGGTAGACAGATGTGTGGGTACTATTTTGCAAGGGGATGGTTCTGTGCTGCCTGTAGCTGTGATGAATGAGTTGCCTTTTTAGAGGTGAAGCTGTGTCCCAGAGACTAGGATGCTATGCAAAGCAAATCTTTGACCAAATTGAGGTCACTGCTGCTTGCTTATTATTCAGCCTTGGCTGTGATTACTGAAACTTTGTGCACTCAGTATTTAGATACGTGAAATTAATCTGGCAGGTTTTGTTCTCACTCTGTTCCTTTGGCCTTGACTGTTCTTCTTGGTTGTTTTGTGGGGATACTTGACTGAATTATTAACAAATACAGCTCCAAATGCTTTAGCATTGCTGGCTGCTTCTAACCAAATACTTGGCTATGCTGCAGCATCTTCTGTAGCTGCACCTTCACAGCTTGGAAGGTGTGAATGTGTGTGGGCTGGTCTGAACAGGGCCCAGCACCAGGGCCTCTGTGCTAGTTGGCAGCAAGTAGAGTATGAGATTAACAGTGAGCAACAGAGCATGAGGCTCGCCTTACAGGAATGCTGGGGCATGAGGCAGGAATTCACATATTTATCCTACAAGTACAAAGTGAGTGCAAGAGTAAATGGATGCTTAACCAGGTGAGTAATTTCCATTTCATCAGAGCTGGATGGATGCAGAAACAAAATTAAATCAGTGTCAGATTGGGCATGTATTCACTTGACTAGCGAAATCATAGCAATTCACAGGAATGATTGCTGTTGTGTCACAGGATTGGCAAGCCCTTCTCCTTTTAATGAAGACAATGATTTTTTTACCTTTTAAAGGAAAGTAAAATTAGTTCTAGTTGTTTGTGGTCAACCTCTGAAGCCTTAAACTGGAGGAACTCCTTCTATACGTACCAGTGCATACTGGTGGTGGCTGAAAGCACTGAGACTTGGAACAAAGGTAGCTTGCAGCTGGTCCCTACCACAGCCAGAAATAAATGCTGTGGCAGAAAACTTGTGAGTTCAGCATGTTTAGTCAGCAAAGTTTGAATGTATCGTGTGCATCTAGCAGAAGGCAGCATCTAATGCTCAAAGGTAGATGCTTGAAGAGCATCTTGACTCACTTACCAGTGGGCTGCTATGCTGTTAGGTTAATAAAAGGCTTCAGTTGCCTTCCATATAAAAGGCATGGTTGACCTAAAAGTCAGAGATGTTGGATCACAGTATCTACTGGTGCCCACAATGCTTAGGGCTCATGCTCAGTGTCTAGCACGCATCTCCGGCTTGTCTGTACTACTGTTGAAGAGTTGCAGGATGGAGAACTAAAACAGGGTTCTATGTATTTACTTTTTTCCAAAGTCATATTTCACTAACATATTCTAAGCAGAATATTTGATTAGAATAATAGATTCATTTAAGTTGGAAGAGACCTTTAAGATCAAATTCAGCTGTAAACCTAAGACTGCCAAGCCCATTGCTAAACCATGTCCCTAGGTGCCACATCTACATGTTTTTGAAATACATCCAGGATGGTGATTCCACCACTTCCCTGGGCAGCCCGTTCCAGTGCTTGACAACCCTTTTGGTTGGGGGGTGTGGGAAATTCCAAATACATAATTGAAACCTCCCCTGGTGGAACTTGAGGCTATTTCCTCTTTTCCTGTCACTTTTTACTTGGCAAAAGAGACCAACATCCACCTTCTTACAGTATCCTTTCAGGCAGTTGTAGAGGGTGATAAGGTCTCCTCTGAGCTTCCTTTTCTCCAGACTTAACAACCCCAGCTCCCTCAGCCACTCTCCATAAGACTTGATCTCCAGACCTGTCACAGCTTTGTTGCCCTTCTCTGGACATGCTCCAGCACATCAATGTCCTTGTAGTGAGGGGCCTAAAATGAACACAGTATTTGAGGTGTTACCTTACTTGTACAGGGAGACAATCACTTCCCTGCTCCTGCTGGCCACACTATTGCTGATGCAAGCCAGCATGCTGTTGGCCTTCTTGGCCACCTGGGCACTCTGCTGGCTCATGTTCAGTTGCTGTTAACCAGTACCCTCAGGTCCTTTTCCACTAGGCAGCTTTCCAGCCACTGCTCCCCAAGCCTGTAGCCCTGCATGGGGTTGTTGTGGCCCAAGTGCAGGACCTGGCACTTGGCCTTGTTGAAGCTCATACAGTTGACCACAGCCTGTTGATTCAGCCTATCCAGGTCCCTCTGCAGAGCCTTCCCACCCTCAAGCAGGTCACCACTCTCACCAAACTTGGTGTTGTCTGAAAACTTACTGAGAGTGCACTTGATCCTAGATTAGATTAGTATTAACAGAGTAGTCTTTAAGATCTCTTGTCACCAGTTTGTAACACCTTACAGGTCTCAAAGGTAGGAAAAATCTGTAGCTGTTATTTTCTAGTCAGTAATTTTTATCCATGGGCATTAAATATTGACTATATTTAATGGCATTTAAAAATAGACTTGCTCAGAACAACTTCTAACCTTATTGTAAGGCTTACTTACAGCCTTTCTCTCAGATTTATGAAGCATTGCAGTGCTATACCAGATACTGGCTTCTTGCACCCAAACTTCTATATGTAAGAAGTAGTATGTGGGAAATGTCAAGAGCTGCCAACTGTGAGGCACCACAAGCAAAGGCAAACCAGTTCTTCCATAGCACTGTAATGCAAGAAGACTGGATCTTATGGAACAATTGTTTCCCTGTGGTTTTATTATCTAATATATAATGCTTATTCAGCCTTCAGTGTTGCTTTACATCTGCAGATTAACAACGGTACAGACTTTAAATTCACCCTTGTGAACCCTACTCTGCATAGCCCATGCCTGGAGGACAAATACTCGACCCTTGTTATGGAAGGTTTAAAAAGCTTGTGTGGGGGACATGAGCATCAGAGAGCATTGCCTGTAGAGTGTGGTACTTAAATGTAAAACATACTTCACAGATCTGATAGCAAGGGTGATGTCTGTCACTTTGTAAGTCTTTGCTTCATAATCCCCTCTGATCCATACACAGAAAACCATAATCAAGATGGATGTATAATCAGGGAGCTTGAAAAGGAATCGCTTTTTTCTTTTCAGTAGAAGCTAATGAGGGTTAAATATTGCACATATCAGACTTAATCTCTGACTGGCTGGCAGCATCTACAGGGCATTCAGCAGTCCATCTGTTTGCTGTCTGAAAGATGGAAGGATGAAATAGTGAAGACAGAAGATCACTGGAAACAGCCTTTAAAATGCTGCCTGGAGCTATTGGTTATCTGTAGCCTCACTAGCGAAAGGCATGTTTAAGTATGTGAAAGCCAATGTACAGAGGGATGGGCTTGGAAATACTGTAGTCACCAAAGAAAGAATGAAGGCATTTAAGAATCTGTTGCTAAGGAAGTAATTACTTCTTCCACCACTAAAAAAAGCACAGCTTCAATTATATACTAAGAGAGTCTGAAAATCAGATGTTAATATGCTGTCAATGGGAGCTTAAAGCTTAACTTTTTTCCTTTAGAGAAAGAAAGAGAAGATCAAGAAAAGCAGCAGAAGGAAGAGCAAGAAAAAACTGTAGAACACACTTCTGTCAAGGAAGCTGACAAAACCAGCCGTACAGGACAACGTCCAAGTCGAAGTGCCTTGTCCAGTCGTAATGATCGAAGATCAGCCAGAAGTCATCAAAAGACAGATGCACCAAAGGAGAATAAACATCCATTTGCTCTGTATGGGTGGGGAGAAAGACAGACAGATACTGGAAGCCAGAGGACTCACAATGTCTGTGCTTCTGCTTCAGCAAATGAAGTAAGTAAAAGCTTCTGCTTTGTTAAAGGGCAGTGACTAATTAGTGCCTGGATAAGACATATGTCTATTATCTAGGTAAAACTTCTCTGGGATGCCTTTATTTGAGTGCGAGGAGATTCTAGCAATAAATTCTCAAAAAAAAAAATTCTAGCAATAAACCTGAGAGGCTTGACATGTTCACATCAAATAGCTCTTAACTGTGAATTAGTTTTGAAGCTTCCCATGTTTGACTAGTGCTTTCAAGTTCTGATTGAAACTTGGCTATCTTGTTTCTGGCTGTTACGGCACTACCAGTAAAACTGGTTGCTATAAATGTATTTCTGCATTCTGAACTTAATGAATACAAGAGAAAAGCAGCAGGCAGTTAGCACCAGGCATCCCACAACAACAGGCAGGTCCATAAACACTGGGGCAGGGCTTGTACTGTCAAAGAGTGACTTTCCTTGGGGCACTGCCTAGGAGTAGGAGCCCCATGTCTGTCCAGCAGCCTGTTTGAGCAGGTTGCCAGGAGGGAACTTTTTGCTGACAACAGAATGGTCTATGGGATGGATTGCAAGGTTGATGTAACTATTAGCAAAATAGAACAACTAAAATTCATATGGTCATGGACAGCACCAGTTTTGCTGTAGAGGAGTCTGTTTCCTGGCTTAGCAAGAAACACTAAGGTTGGAGTGTTACAACAGATCTGTTTCTTTTCTGTAACCCTCCTAGGCTGGTAAAACACAATCCTTGATGTATCCCTGCCAGTTTGTCTTTATCTTACTATTGATGTAGAGTCTGAATCTATGACCCAAGGTATCTGAGGATTAAGATGGGTGGTGGTGTTGATGTGTAAGATAGAGCTGACTTCTGATGGACTGCTGTGGAAGGGGTTTGAAGCATAGCCTCTTTTCCTCCTGGACAGCTCAACTCTTCGAGGGAAATGAGCAACATGGGCCTTGCAGTTCTGGAAAGAAGCTGCCCTCCCCAATCACAGACACTGTTACTGGATTGACCAGCTTTGGTCAGTGGTGGAAACAGTTGGGTGATGCTTTATGTTGAAGCCTAACAGAGGCCGATGCCTGACTTGAGCAGAGATGTTTACACTTTCTAAGACTTCTAACACTATGCTAGAAACAGTTACCCCTAAGATCAGGTCTTGAGTTTGGAATGAATGGGCAGGACACTACTGAACCACTTCCAGTTGTGTGGTGCTTTGTCACTAAGGTTATTGAAGTGTGCCTTGGCTATTTACTGCCTGGCTAGGTCACTGTTCTTGAATGTCTGGAAGGTTTTACTTTCCCCTAAATGAGATGAGAGATGAGGTTTTAAATGTGAAAATAGAAGGAAGCAAAGACAGAAGCTGGCTCTTAAGATGAAATTTGGGGAAAATATGATGGTTTGTTAATATAAAAATGTATGTAAGTGTGCCTGCAGCATGCTGTCAAATTAAGTTCTTCAGTCTCTGGTAAGGAGTCTCTAAGGATTTGTCTTATTACTGTGGCTTAGGTTTTTAAAGGATGCTTGGGCATATTGAGGGATGTTTAAGAATTTAAAATGGTAGAAATAGGAGAATCAAGGTTTTTACATTGTTAGAGTAAGATTGGGAAACATTCAAGAATTTTGGAATTGTTTTATAGTATGAAGTGGGAAAGATAATACAGACTAGAATTTGAGGCATCTTTAATACAAAATTCTGTACTTCTGCTAGTGGTACAAATTATGGAAGAAAATATAATCTTGGTAACAAACCCCGTTTCTTCAGGATGGGGATTGGGACAAATACAAAGTGGTCGTCAGCCCCTGGGGGGAGCAATCTTGGGCTGTTTTACTGCTGTAATACCAACTCTGGTCTTTTAGATTCACGAATCTGCTCTACGAGCAAAGAACAGGAGACAAGTGGAGAAAAGGAAGCTTTCCCAGAGGCGAGTGCAATCTGCAGAAGCAGAGAAAGACTGGCAAATAAAGCCCTCCCCACCAGATAACCCTTGGATGACAGAGTACATGAGATGCTACTCGGCAAGAGCTCGGTGAATTTGGATTCCCTTGGGCATCTTTGAAAGAGGTTATGCATATCAGGACACTGGTGCAAGGAACCAAACTACTTATGCAAGGTTTTTATAGGGAGTTTCCAGCTGTTAAAGTATTTGCTACAATATTTTTATCTTGGCTACCTACCTCACAGTGGAGTGTATTGTTGGAGCCATAACATTTGAAGAGGCTTTTAGATATAGCTACCCAAACTTTTAAACAATTCCCCTTTTGGGAATCTTTTTAATGCTTCAGTTGACTTGTTTTGGAGGTGGGAGGGGGAAACCTTAGCATACAGAGAGTCAAACACTTTTTTTGATCTTGGTTATGAATAATCTGTTGTCCCTTTTAAAAATCCAAGTCACGGGGAGGTGGTGTTGGGGGGAGACTTTTAAGGTGTGTGATGGAGGTGCCTTTGCATTTATAATATTTAATACTTCTAACAAAATAAGTATATTAAGACAGGCAACAGGAAAACCAGTGGTCTGGTAAACAGCACTAACAAATGTAGATGCTTTAGGCAGGCAAATACCAAGTATTGTCTGCATACAGAAACTTTCAAAAAAAACCTTGTTTGATTAGTGAGTCTGCTGATTGGAACTTTGATTGCTGTTTCTAAGGTCACAGAAAAATAATTTTCAGGGCAAGAAACAGCTGCAGGTTTGTTTTGCTGTTGCTGTGTCTGTTGTACCAAATAACTGATGTAGACAATCATTATCCGAGAGCTGCTGTTCAATAAGCAGCTGCTTGTTCTACCAGTGTCAAGTTGTACCACTGTATTATGCTTGTGGTCGCACTCACTCTGTGCTTAATTATGTAAATGCCAGTTTATTAAAGGAGAGGGCTGGCTCCTGTCTAGTGAGGTCTATTTTAAACACTTAAGAATATCTATTATTCTCAGTGGGTGTCAGAGTGCAATATGCATTCCATTTGGTAGTATTGTACAAGTGTACTGTTACAGGTTGTAAACTTGAAAATCACGTTAATAAAACCTGTAGATGAAGTCCTGAGAAGCTTTTTGCTTCTCAAAAATGGTGCAGAACCCCTCGCTGTAGGGGGTGAGGGCTAGGGGAAGGAAAGGTGTACTCTTTAGTAAATAAGAACATATGATGGGGTTTGAATGCTCTCACTTTGTAGGTCCTACTTCTCCATAGTAAGACAGTCACTGTTTGTGAGATCCTCAGTGTGGTTTTTTTCCCTCAAGCTGCTGTAAGTTATTTTTTTCTGTTTGATAACTAAGCTTTAGGCAGACTATTGCTGTAGCTGTGAGCTTCAAAGTTTTGTTCAGATGTGTTGTGTGTTAGTTACCTATGTTGGTTATCTCAGTTTAATTGTTTTGGAGTTTGTATTTTACAGACTGGACACCTTCTCACAGGAAGCACACTTGCACTTCTGCAGCAGAAACCTGCACTAGTCTTAGCTTCATTCTGCAATCCCAGTGAGTAAGCAGGCCTCTAGAACTACTACTACCACACAGAGTTATGTGCTTAGGGACAGTTTGACTGTAAGTGTTACTGAAAAAAAGTAATTATGCAAAGGGATCAAGCACTGCTGCCTCTTGGTGTTTATTACATTACATCAGTAAAAGTTTCCTTACTCTCAGTTTTGATCTTACTAAGATGCCCTGGGATCCATTAAGTGGTAATGATTATTACCTGCCTTTTAAGAATACAGCTATAAAAATACAGACAACTCTTGTTCAGGCTGCCTACTAGAGATCTTACAACTTTTAAGTCTGGGAATGCAAAGTATGATTAAGTATGTTTTATACATAGTAAAAATGACTGTATTCCAACTTTTAAGTAAACCATGGGCTAGAACTTCCTAAAACTTCAGAACAGTGCCCGAAACTGAGGCAAACTATTCCAGAGGATGCCTTTCTTCCATATGAGATTCTTTTAACTTCCTTTTATGCTTTGTTTTCTTCTTTAAATAGCTGCTGTAAATAGACTGAAGTTGCTTTGGATGCTGTTTCAACTCAGAAATCTACCCTAGCTTTGAACAGCAGTATCAAACCACTCAGTAGTGTTTAACAGCCTTACTGAATAAAAACTCTGCCTGTTCCTGTTGCCCACAGGCTTTATGTAACTTCAGCAGAGGGACTGTATCCTCAGTGCACTCTGTCACATTAAACAGTTTCTGTGATTGTGTAGGGCAGGATTTGTCTTGCCATACTTTCAAAGACAGCTTCCACACTTCTCTTCCCACTGAGAATGGAGGAGCCAAGATGACTATGTGCCTGCCTTAAGTACCCATTTTTGGATAAGATGGATCTCCCATTAGATGTTGGTCTTTCCAATAATTATAGAAGGCTTAAATGTCTCTTGCCTTGGATACTGGGTACCTTAAAACATCTCAAACCAACAGGCTTGTTCAGGTCTTCTACAGAGCGTGAGAATTTTCAGCACCACAAAGGTTGCTGTGTACTGAGTAAACGATCTAGTTCTTATCCTTGTCTGATCAAGAGCTGTCCCCCACCAAAATGATTTGGTGGAAGATGGCAGTGATGCTAATCAGGTCATGTGAGTCACTGTCATGCTTTTTAATATGGTCTGTAGCTAAAAATAATCCTGGGTGCTACATTGGTACTATCATGGTTTAAGTAATACAATGCCTAAAGTAAGGGGTAAATAATTCTGCAAATCACGCAGCCTTCCTGCATTTGGGCATTATTTGACTACAAAAAGGCCAGGTTTGTTTATGCTATGTGAAATAGTACAGTTCTGATCTCTGCAAGCTGTATATGCAAAATGACATGTGCTAAGCTGAAGTCTGGAAAACTTATTTTAGTGTTTTGACATTAACAAATAGAAAGCCAATTGACTTGGAAAGCACAACTTTTCAAGTATAAAAGCTTTAACTATAGATTCTTACAGGAGGTGGCTGTTTTGCAGCAAATTGGACTGACAAAAAATGTAAAATGTAGTGAATGTCAACCTATCAGTTAAGGAAGTTCTGAACTTTGTCTTGCATGGACTCTTGAATTCAGCCAAGTGATGAACACTTCTCTCTCCTGTTTTAGAAGTAAAACTTGGTTTGTAAGAACACAGTAAATACTCAGTTGTCCACAGTCTTCATCGAAATAACTGCTTATTCCATTTTGTTCCTGAAAGTACTTAGCTAAGTAAAACAAGACTTTCAGTGTGTAATGCTGCAATTTAACTATAGTGTTGTGAAGACTAGTGTTCTAGTGTTTACAATGTAAAATGTTACAGTAAAAATGCATAAGAACGTCCCTGTAAAATGCAGTAGCATGCCTGTTCAGTCACTGCTGTCACATCTTTGCTACTATGGATTAGAGAATTTTTTTCACTAGAAGCTGAGCTAGTCAAGGTGGTAGCAAAACTTAAGAGCCAAACTTGAAACTGAGGGACAGACCTGAATTTTTGGGAAGAATTTTATCCACGTAGCAAATGCACATTCTAATCACATTTTCACCACATAGGGAAGTGTATCTGTTCTCATTTTTTTAATGCTATAATGCAGTGTCACTGAATTATAAAGGCCTCTGACTTTTATTTTTTTTACTGTGATAAGGACCAAAAGCTAACAATCTGAGGGCCTTATGTGATAACCTGGATATTCCAGTTTATTTTCCAGCTCAGTGCACTCGGCAGCAAAGCCATATATGGAGCCTGACTCAACACCTTGACAGTAGTCCCTATGAAATTAGGGGTCCAAGTGAATGGGAAGTTGCCTCAGCTATTGTTAGCACTGAAATCACTTTAAAAACTATATAGGGAAATACCATCTAAGCTTGAAGCAATATGTGTTTTTTAAAGTTTTTAAACAGTATTTGTTTTTAATGCTTACTGTATTGTCTGTATTTGATAGTGTAGTGTCAACTTGTAGATGTGAATAAAATGAGTGACGGAGTGCCTCAACTGCTTGTACTGTTTTTTTGAGTCTCAGGTTTTCCATTTCCAGGGCTCTTGAGTCTCTGCATGCAAACTGTGGCTTCTGCTTGTCCCATATTCTCTCTCCTGAAAAGTGACAAGCTCAGAAATGACTGGTGTTGGGTGTAAAGGGTTAGGTTACAGCTTGTTTCATGTGCTTCCTGTAACCCTCCCACAGTCTTAATACCATTTTTGAATCTGACTGGCTTTTCTTTTTTACCAATAACAGGGAAAAAATAGGCAGCTATTATAATTTCAGCTCTGAAGTGCTATGCATCTTAATTTAGAACTTTGGAGAAAGAGGGTAATGAGGGGAAAAAACAGGAAGCAGCATAATCTTGCAATGGGGAAAAGTTAAGCTATTAAAGGATGACTTATACAGCAGTTCTACAGTAAGTGAAAACGACTTGGTATTTTTGTTCTCTCTGAATTTACAATGCATTTGAGATTTTTATAGTGTGAATTCCTTCAGCATATATAGTATAGAATAGTATAGAATGGAAATGAGTGAGCAGAGTAATCAAGGTTTTTTTAAATTGCATTAATTTTGAAGGGCTTCTGGCAGCTGTGTACTTTTGAACCTACTTGAATATAAAGAATGGATGAGGTAAGTAAACTGTGAATTTGATCTGAATTGTGAATAGTCTGGAGAAACATCTTCCCCTTGCTTTAGATATTTTTTAAAGCATTCACTTCTGAAGTGACATTCTCCAGGAGGCCCAGACAGATCCACCTCAGCCCTAGGCATTAGTGCACAAGGGCACAGAGAGCCAAGTGCAGCTCTGCAGCCACAGCCTCTCAAGGACACTGAAGGGAAATGATGGATTCTGCCTGTCTAACAGGGTAGCAGCAGCAGCAGCACTGGGCTCCTCCCATGCCAGCAGAGAGTACAATGAAGGCCCTGCTTCCTGCTGCTGGAAAATGCACTGAAGCACAGCCCTTTCTTTTAGCAGCTGCTGGCTTCCCACCACATCCTGACTATGCAATGAATTTAGCAGAAGTATTTTTTCAAGACCATGTATTATGGACTTAGCTTAGTAGACAACTTGTACAAGTAAATAGGACACACAGAAAATCAAGAAAGATTCTTTATTTGGTGCTAGCTAGATACAAGCATTAAATGAAATAGTATGGGCCAGACTCATCAGAAGGCAAGACAGACTTTAATAAGACATTTAAATCTTTTAAAGGTCTCAACAGCTAAAGCTCCACATCAGATAGATTCTAGGATATAGATACCCAGTATTATTTCATGTAAAAATCCAAGCCACCTTGCTTTGGTAAAGTAAGAATTTTACACTAAAAACATCCATAATTTAACCTACGTATCAGTATTTAGACGAGCTAGATTTGGTTTGCTATGTGAATTATAATGCTGAAGCTTAAACTCTCTCTACTCTTGGCTTGATGTTTATTTCTAGAAATAAAAAACCCCTCAGAGGAGAAACAGTAAACAGTATAGCTTGCACTGGTGAGAGCTATTGCTTCCAGCAGTGTTTCCCTCAGGAGTTACCATTTTAGAAAGTTTCTTTTTAAAAGGTCAGATATGATGCAGCATAAAAGGTTGCAATACTATAAAACATGCACATTAACTTGGTTAATGTGTATACAATAAGAGTATACATTTAAAAAATGGTAAAAACCATGTCAAAAATAATCATAATGACACTGTTCTTTCCTTCTGGGTAGGAAGGGGACAGCTTAAGACAGTTGGTCACAGAAAGAATAAAACTGTGCTTACTGTTCCTTAACCACAGACACTTGACCAAAATGCTTGTAAGAACTGAGTATAGAAAAGAGGCCAGTCTTGTATGTAAAGGGAAAAGGACATGAAGTATAAGAAAATCCCTGCCAAACCCCTAAAGTTTCTATTTAAAAGCAACAGAATTAAGTAACAGTCAACTCCTTTCAACTGCTACTGTAATAATGGAAAGAAGTTTTGATCAACAGCCAGAGCCACTTTAACCACTGTGACAGTGACAAGAAAGAGAGACCTTGGCTTTACTTGTGCTATGTCCCAGCTGGTAAGTGCTCAGCTTCCACTTGTCAGTGTACCACAATCTAATCATGCTTCTTGATAAGGGTGGGGGAAAATTCCCGAAAATCTCATCTTTTCTCAGCATTCCAGAATTGGTTTGGGATTTTGGAACAAACACCCTCCCCCACCCTTGCAGGAGGACTGGTGGAAGAGACAACTACATCCAACATCCATTTCAGAGGACTTGCTTTTGGTAATTACTTCCAGTTCAGAGTTGTGAAACTTAGGATCAGATGGGTGAGGATTAAGACAGATGAGTTTCTTTGGAGTTCTCTGGTACTCTTCTAAATGCAGAGTTAAGCTGCTCCAAAAATACTTCACACTCTTACCAGGAAGAAAATAGTCCTTGGGAATAATTGTTACTAATTACACAACAAACCTCATCCTAAACATAAGATACAACATGAAAGTCTTTGAATTCAACAGCAGTTAAAAAAATAAACATAGGCTTTTCAAACACAAACAAACTTAATTCCTCGTAATTCAGAGATGATTTAACATGCATAGTTTTCAGATAAACATCCATTTGAACCAAAACTGTCAGGACAAAGGGAATAGGTTTAAACACAATTCTAATTCCATGACAGATGGTGTACCTGTGTAGTGGTTTAGCTTTACTCTTGTGCTTTAGCTGCCCTCTAAAGTACAGCATCAGTTCAGTTTTTCTAGTTTAGTTTTTAAACACATTTGATAAGTGACTTAAATAGAAAAGATTTGTAGAGAGAAAATAATGAAGCATGTTTGGAATTTCAACACTGGGTTCTGATCAAATTGATTATTTTGTGTTAATTTGCACTTGCAAGGAGACATCCCTTTTCTAGTTATACAAGTAACTAAGTAAAAATGTCACTAGTGATATCCATCAGTGCAAGTGAAATTGCCCTTTCCCTCCCCACCAGTGGCTGAATTCAGCTACCCCCAGAAAACACGAGCTTACTTCTGCAGGTCCATATCTGGCAAAACAAAAGCCTGAGGTCTCTTACCTGATCAGTTGCCATGGCACTGTAAAAATGATATGCAATACTTGTGGTTCAGTCCTCCCTCTTGGACCCTCTGCAAGACTCTTCTGTCTCCAGTGGAATAATGAAGACAGGATTGCCTCTTCCCCACAATAAAAAGAGGGCAAGAAAGGAAGTCTGAATTTTGTGTATTAACATAAGGGAAAAACAAATCAGTACTGAGGCTGAAATCCCCCTTGATGAGTTTCACAGGAGGAAAGAACTAAGTCATGTGCTTCTTTATTTCTCTCCATCACATGAGTCTCCTGGGAGCAATGTGGACAGCAGTACATACAGTGCACTCACATCAAGTTCAAAGGTAGAGCTCCAGCAAGACAGACTGTAAGTTCTAATTTTAACTCAAATTCTTAATTGTACTTTATGTATGTTTAAGAAAAATAAATTAGTCTTTTATATTTCATACATTCAGGATTCTTTAGAACCACCCACTTGTTTGTACCTTGCCAGGGATGCTTGAACAGAGCTCGTATTTCCACAGCTGATTGCTCTGTTTGTGATAGGAGGTTAGGAGAGCTCCTACTGAGAATTCTCCATAAGCCCATGCCCCTGTCCCAGAATTACCACACACACAAAGACGCACAGTTCTGTTCACATATACATTCTACCTTCATGATGCCAGTGCCATACAAAACGTCAAGACCAAGAAAAAAATCCAAGTCAGTCAACAGCCATTTGAGAGACTTAAAAATATTTTTAGTAAACTTCTGAAGTTTGATAAGAGCTTCAGAAGTTATTTAAGAACTGTGATAAAATAGGATATGTGAACCCCAATAAAAATTACTTTTCCAACTTGACATTTAATAAACCCAAGTATGGGTCCTAACCATATGTTGAGAATCAGTCATGTCAACAGCTTGTTAGATATGGCCAAGTAACTAGGAAAAAACCAAAACAAACCATCCCTCACTGACAGTGCCAGTGGTTTTATAATTCAGAACATAAATATAAGCTATTGTGCAACAAACAAAGCTGACCTCAGTTAAATTTGTTTATATGGTAAAAAAATAAAATATTAAACTGCTTGTAGTGCAACATTCTATCAGCATACAGAAGTATACCATGCTTTGTAAGTTTACTGTTACATTATTTACAGTATATAGCAATGCTTTAAACTAGAGGTGAAAGAACAAAAACTGGTAATGGAAAATGTTTACATACAGTCATCATTGTGTCAGCATTGTCCACCAAATTATCAAGCTTGCTTTGCAGACATTTGAGTCACGTGCGCGTTCCTGCCCCGTACCACACCTCTGTCAGCAGTGGTCTGCTCTGTTTGTAGATAGTGGAAAGATGTTTTTAAAAACTGCATAGCCTTCGAGCTTTTCTGATTCTTCAAACACCATTTGCAAGGACAGCTGTAAAACACACAAGAACTCCATCCATTATCAACATCTGATCAATCTGAAAACTCAACTCCAGAAAGAAGATCAATAAATATTCACTCCTGCAGAGTTGTACCAAAGCTGGACTAAATTAATGCCCTTTTCCAGCAATCTCTTATTTAAAAGGATCATATTTTACAGGAGGAAAATAAGGGAAGAAAGTAGTTCAATGACTCCTATCCATTATTTAATATTCTATGCTTTATTAGGAGCTAAGCTTCCAGAATACAGAACAAAACATGAAGATGTACAATTGTACGCCGCCTTATTTAATGTTCTATAAAGCTTTATGGGTTGTGCACTGCTCAAACTGACAAAAAATGAATACAGTAAAAATGATGCAATAACTATGCCTGCAGTACTTGTTCAATTTGATATCGCTGTCCTCGTATGAGAGAAATAAGGATTAATTATATCAGAATAGTTACACAGACAGAAAGGACTGTCTTAACAGCCACTTACATACTGCAAGGAGTTAAGTAAAACCCATGAATATTGAGAGGTGCCTTAGGAACAACTGTTTGTAAGAAAGACTACCCACCAAGCTGCTCTTTGAAGTAGGTTATGTGACTTTTATTTCTCTTCCCCTGCCACTGCTAAAGGGAAAAACCTGTAGAACATCTTCAGAAGGCTTTTAGAAGACTGCACACCAGTTGCATGGGCTGCTACAGCCCTGAAAGAGCTACTTCAGATGACAACACTGCTTAAGCAGCAAATACTACTATGCTCTTGTTTACATTTTTGCTTATAGCAGACAGAAATCAGAACAACTTCAGGCTGTTTTTTGGCGTTGGGGGAGGGAAAGTCAGTGGAAGTTTGAAATCCAGTGTTAGCTTTAATTTTCAAGTCTTAGTCTTGAAACTTCATTTAACAGTACATTTATGAAATCTGGTAATTTACCCAACACCCTGAGATTTTTGTAACCTTACCTTCTGTATCTAAAGTATGTATTTGGGATTTTGTGTTTTGCTTCTTTAACAGCCACATTCTTGAGCACTTTCTGCTTGTGCTCTACGTGGTGATCTTAGCTGTCTCAAGGCAGCATCTCCATACTGAATACCTGAGCCCATTCTTTCTGGATCCAGTTCTCCTGATGAGAAACAAAATGATGGAGCACTTGCAAGTAACACATTCCAATTTAACTGACAATGTTAGATTAAAAAAAATGCATAATGATATTCTCCTCTAGTAATGGAGATCTATTGCAATTCTATTTACTTTTTGGCAATTCCAAACCTGTATAATTTTCTCCTGTAAATTCAACCACATGCCCTTAATCATAACAACAAAGCAATTTGTCTCAGAGTTAGGCTGCAACAAGAAATGTATCTGCACTAAGTACTTCTAGCAAAGGAAATGTCCAAAATGTTTTCTGCGAACACTGTTAAAAAGCTTTCAGAGACTAATATGAAAAGAAAGCAGTACTGTAGATACCAAGCCAAACAAAAATGGATCAATCTGACAGTAGGATTCCATAAAGCACTGCCCCCAGAGGAAATGATTTCAACCTTCTCTACTTCTGGTGTCCATTTCTGCCCACCCTGTGCCTTCAGAAATGCTCTTACGCCCGCATGGTGGACTGGCCAAGATTAGAAACATTTAGTCTGAAAAAACCTCACAAAACATAGAATTCCTCTGAATAATTCAGATAGCTTGTTTGGGTTCATTGCACACATGTGAGCCCTATGTAAGTTAGCAGATGACACCACATTGTGGGGACCAGTGAATAGCTCAGGGGTAGGGCTGCCATTCAGAGCAGACCTTGGCTGAACTAGAGGAACAGGCCAGCTGGAATCTCCTGTAATTCAGCAACTACACATTCAAAGCTCTGCACCTGTGATGAGCAACCCCAACCACTGGATAGGCTGGGGACCGACTAGGTAAATAGCAGCAATTGGTTAGCACTGGGACACACTGCTCAGAGGGGCTGTGGAATCCCCATTCCTGGATCATCTCAAAATGTGCCTCAACTTGCTCTCGTTTTGAACCTGAATGTGGCTTAACCAGGAGGCTGGACTAGAGACCTCCATAGGTTCTTTCCAGTTGCAGTTTTCCCATTATTCAATGCATGTGTGCTGGCACAAAGAAAACAGGAACAGCTCACAGAAAACAGGACTTACTTCTGTTGTGGCAATGCCTCTTTAAATCAGTCATGGAACTACAGTATCATGGGAAACTAGATAAAACCAACATAAAAGTAAAGTGTGTCTGTTTAAAATGGAAGCTGCTGTTTGCAGCATCTTTGCCAAGTCGTGGAAAACAGGAGAGGTGCCTGAGGACTGGA
>NW_010205566.1:0-3544 GCF_000695765.1 Mesitornis unicolor
GAGTTCCCTGGGTCTTCCTTCAGGCCCTTCTGGTAGATGGGCATCACGTTATGCACATAATAGAAGAGATCCTCAAAAGCCTATAGCTGGCTACAGATAAAAACACAAGTGTTCACAATATGTCAATGATACATCTCATTTTTTGACTGTTTATTCCTACCTACTGTGCACATATCACAGAGTCACAGCATGGTTTGGGTTGGAAGGGACCTCAAAGCCCATCCAGTCCAATCCCTGCCATGGGGGGGACACCTCCACCAGCCCAGGTTGCCCAAATACAGACACCATGTGCAATTCCAGAATATCAAGAGTTTCCACATACCTGACATTTGCCTGAATCCGTCTCGCTGAGGATGGGAGAGGGGAATCAAGATCTGCACAGCAGTGATTTGCAAAACACATTGTATTGCGATGTCCTTTAGGGTCACCATAAAGGAGCTCTGCTCCTGCTCACAGCTTTCTATGCCAACAAAACCACTTCTGTGGCACTTGCTAAAGTAATTTAGTTTAAGAAACTAAAATTCATTAAGATTTCCTCTCTCCAGTAATGCTCTGTGAAATATTTACTGAATATTGCCCTTACTAAAGTAATTTAGTTTAAGAAACCAAAATTCATTAAGATTTCCTCTCTCCAGTAACGCTCTGTGAAATATTTACTGAATATTGCCCTTTATTTTCAACTATCTGATGCAATTCTACATTTTCAGAAGTCGCCTGTGCAGGACCTCGCATCCAAAGATATCCCTCAGACCCAAGCCACCCAAACCCGCCCGCTCTGCCCTTGCTGCAGCAATAAAACCAGAAGTCTCGTAAAACATGGAGAACTTTAATGTCTGTAACAGTGTCAAAGCAGAACACAATGTGTCTTTTTTCCAAGGCAAAATGACCCAAACCGAGCTCATCTCGCGTGGAGAACAGCGGCTGATGGTGTGAGGTGAACCGAACAAGCTGTCGCTATTTATTAGGGACATAGACACACCACAGGTGATTATTTAAATAAAAGGAATCGATCACATACATTAAAAACCACTAGAAAAATCACACTGGCCATGATTTATTACGTGTAACACAAACCTTATCAGCTCTTTTGACCGTTGACACGTGAATATTCTGCCGAATCAAGCCAACCTTTGCCTGAAGCCACCGCGCACGAGTGAACGCAAGGCAGCCTCAGCACAAGGCATCCTGGTGTACCACAGAAAACCACCAACAGAAAGAAAACCAATAAAAATAGAAAGGAAAAGCGGATGAAATTCAGGTGTCCCACTACACACCACAACGCATCCCAACCAGAGCTGTGAAGTATAATTCCCAGAAGGTCACACAAGAGGTAGAAGTTAGGATTTCTGCAGCGCTCATTCAAACACCCACCTCAATTTAATCATTAAATTAGCGTCTCATCAATAATTGCCTTTTTTTTTTCCTTTTTTAAGCTGAATTCTACTTTCACATCTTCCTGTCGGGCCAACAGAATGGATCGACTCCCCGGATCCTCCTCCAGTCCTAGCTCACCAAAGGTGTAAAAGTTGCTATGTGAAGTAACTGAGCTTGACCGACAAACACGTAAAATAGACACACTCCAGACACCAAACAGTATATTAAAATATAGACACTGTGAATCTTTGTTTATCCCTCATCAAAAATAAAAGGAAACTTATTTTCCCCCGTGTATAGAGATAAATCTATATAGGAAATAGCCTAGTGCTGTGAAAAACCTACGCTCATTCAGCCATTGCTGTGCATAAACAAGTTCTGAACCGGTTGTGTTTTATACAGTAAAAAAAAATGTAAAGCAATCCTTGCCCGGCAATGATTTGGAGAATTGATTTTTCTCTCTGCCAAGCTTTTCCACACGCTAGATGCGATTATTTAATTGAATTCTTTATTCCTTTTTAAAGCTCATTTGGCAAACAAGCGGAGGATTTCTAGCTCCGTTCTAGCTCGGTTTATATAAAAGTTGCTCCTAACCCGATCCATTTTCAATCTCTTAACAGCACAGACGTTAAATGTCTCTTGATTTTTTGCGCCTTTGATTACAGTATTGCTACCGAAGGAAAAGAACGACCTTCCATTCTGTTTAACTGAGACAATTAATTGGCAAAGCTTTTTTTTCTCCATTTTTAAATTTTTTTTAACAAATTATAAAGCAATATCTACCAAAAAAAAATAAGAGACGCTGGATTTTTATATCTAATGTTGTGCAAAACCGAAAAAGTGCTGGTGACAGAGATGGACAAACAGGAATTAAATCAAGGATTTAATAGGGTTAAGGCCATTTTTCCACTGAAGCAGATCAGGGTAAAATAAGGTGCAAAATGCTCAGAAAAAAGGACAAAACCCCATTAAAGCTGCTGGCTTTGATGGAAACAGGACCATACCCATCTCTTCAGTAGCTTAATTGCAAATGGACCTATTTTAAACTAATAATAATAATAAATATATATATATATTGCAAAGTCAACTGCTCTCATATGGACTGGTGCAGCGTCGCCTGTTCTTGTTCAATATAATGAAGCATAATGAAGGGTTAAATAGTTGGGAGCTCAAGGTTTTCCACTTTAATGACTCTCATTAGGAAAATAAAAATCTCTGTAGAAGACTGTGGCCATGAAGGAGACATAAAACTACATTTTAAATTAATATTGTGTCAAAGATACAAAGAACAAAAACCCAACGTGCAACGTTTTGGACTCACAGCTCCCAAAGAGAGACCTGGGATGAAAAGGAGCTTTCAGAGCAGGTAATAATATAACTTCTAGAAAAATATAGAGAAGTTTAAGGTCTTTTTGTTGCATAATCTTTACAGAATTTAATAAAAAAAATAAAGGAATTCAGCTTCCTGCAGAAGTAGGGCTATGAGTTAATATAAATAGTGTATTTGAGAATATACTGGGCAAAGCCAAATGCTGCCCCTTGAGGAAGAAGAGATTTAGAAACCAAATAAAACAGTTCAGTGGAGGTTTTATAGTAATTGCTCCTTGCCATTTCTCATTTGCTAAGTGTAGGAAAGCTGAGTTTAAACCCTACTTCATTCCCTGACAGCCACAGTTGAGAGGTGGTGATCCTGACCCAAGGAGGAGGACCACAGCCCATTGGTTTGAACCAGTTGCTCCCAAGCCCTTTGCTAGCCCCTCAAGCCCATACACACCTCGATCTGCTACCATTAAAACACACAAGAGTGGAAGGATGGTGACCAGAGCTGGACAAGAACGAGCCAACTCTGCCATGAGGCTCAGCAGCTGAACCCTGACAGCGTCTGAGAGCGGCAGATGGGGAAAATGGAAATACAGCTTAAGCAAAGAAAGACTTGGTCCCTCAGGCTCCCACCCCTCTGACCACAGGAGCCACAAAGAGCAGGGATGTTGTCTGCTGGAAGTTGGGGTTCCTGTGATTTAGCGTTTCCTTGCTCCCTGTAGCTCCCCTTTTCTTCTTTGTTTTTAATTCACCGAAGAGAAAAGGTACCAGGAATAATGAAAGACTTCTTCTGGAGACTAAAGCAGCAGTTTCCAAGCCGTAAGGCAAATCTTTTCCAAATGACACTTAT
>NW_010205567.1:0-9957 GCF_000695765.1 Mesitornis unicolor
GAGCCATTCTGTGATTCTGTGATTTGTTGTGGAAGATGGTCAGAAGGGAGTTACGACATGAGGCTGCTTCATAGAACACTGTTCTGAGGAGACATGCTGCATCAACACCGTGGAGAAGCATATTTGGCTAAAACCTACTCAAATATAGACCGCATAATCTACGTTCTCGCTGTTTTTCTTGACATGCATTTCAGCTTATTACAGTATAAATCACTCCTCAATTGCCTTGAGCTGAAACAATGCATCTGAGCTTGGGTTAAAAGCCTGTAAGTGCTTTTTTACTCGAACAAAGTGAAATCAGGTTACATTAATAGAAGTATTAATTAATTTGCCCTCATTTATTCAGTGGAATTAGCATTATTGAGAAGGCTTTACCGTCTTTAAGTACAGTTAAAGCGTGTGCAGCTTTAGTGACAAGAGTTTCATCTGTAACACCTAGTGATGTGTCAGATAGTGTAGAAAATGATTGTCCAATTTGGAAACCTGAGACATTACTGAGAAATGCTGTGGGGTGCGTTATAATGAAAATACCAATCCACATTAGCCGTGGTTGCCATAAGCAAAAATCTTAATATCTTGGCCAAACCTACTCAAGGTTCACGTAATAAACTCGCATTCCTAATTTTATTAGGGATGTGCCAAGTTAAGCACTTTGCTGGCCTTTGGACAGATTTATAGCTTGACTGCTGCTGAATTAGTGTTGACTGACAAGAGGGCATTGTTTTATAGGATGCTATTTAAATAAAAACCTGCAGGGTATTTCTGTAACGTTGTCACTTCAAGTCCGGACTGGAAAAAAGAGATGTGTATTAAGGAGGAATCTTCATTAGCTTTCACGAGGTTAATCTAAGGCTGTCAAAAGCTTCCTCATAAGGTAAGACGCTGTAATGCGCAGGGACAAGCCTCACCTTTGTTCCACGGCTTCCTATGAAAGCAGCCTGTTGGACTGGCTGGAAATTGGGGAGAGATAAACTCCTGTTCACTTCTTCTGCTTGGCAGAGCTGTGTGTAAAGAACAGAGCGGGATCCGCTTTCCCAGTGAATATCAGAGCGGCAATTGATGGTGACCGCTTTGCTTTGTGACTTTATTATGCGTCTATCACTCGATCCTGGCAAAGCGTGTCATCTTGTGTTTATTCATTGGCTGTCCTGGGCCAGCAAACATGCTGACATTTTCATATGGGAAGCAGCCTGGTCGTAGGCTAGAAAAACTGTCCTTCCTTTAAGATGTTGGTTGATGGAGCAGTGCTTCCCCTTTATGAAATAAATAAATGAACGGAAAAAAAATAAGGGGAAAAAAGTGTTAAAATCTGGCTGTGTGTCACTGTTGTGACTCAGAGCAAAATATTGACCCAAATATCAATAAAATTAATCTGACCCTTCAGTCCTCCCTTGCCATATATTTATAAGCTTATGAGAAGGGCCATGCAGCCAGGACACCTCTATTGCTATGAATGCATCGCTCAGTGTCCTGTCTGTGGTCACAGACTTGTGCAGCTGCGGTGACCGCTTGTAAAAGGAGGAGAGGAGAGGAAAGAGCAAAGGAGAGGAAAGAGGAGAGTTGAGTTGTTTCTGCCTCACTGAGGGACTGAGAGGTGCAATGGATGTGGCTGAAGTGCTTTGTAGAGCTTCAGAACTCTCCTCTGACCAGTAGAAAGCCTTACTTTTTACTGTTAAACTATGAAATACGGGAAGGGAGTGTACTTAGCACCAAAACATCTTATTTTGTGCATAATAAAAGCCATATTGTATAAGGAAACGGCTTCACTGGAGAGAATGACAACAGGCAGGGATCAATGTTATGACTTATCAAGAGTACATAGAGTTACATGTGAAAGATTACACCATAGATTTGCTTTAGGGAAGATATTGTACTCACTGATTAAAGTCTACGTAAATCAAATATTGGAATTACGCCAGTCATACCTCGCAGTGCCACTCATGTGGTGGATCTCAGCTCTGTCTCACTGGTTTTCCTAAGCTTTTTGGTAGCTGTTACGTGCTCTCAGCCCATCAGCTGCTCAATCCAGCAAGAGTGAGGTGGAAGAGTGCAATAATGAGAATTCAGCAACAAAATCGGGATGTGAGCTCTGGCTTGTAGAAGAGCAGCTGAGGAATAACTGATGTCAGTGTAGTTTAAATTCATCCGGAGAGTTCATTGGACTGTGCCTCACTTGTTTCGGTGAAAGTTCAATATGACAAAGAGTTGCCTTCACACTTTATTTGATCACCATTATGTATTACTTACGAAGCTCCATCGTTGTGCATGGTACTTGACCAAGGTAGTTTAATTAAAGGGTTCTGTTTGGAGTCGATGTGTGTGATAACGTAAGGTGTACAGAGCCTTGCTCCACAGCACGTTGGCACGTGCGTTAGGGCATTCGTGTGGCTGCTGGTCACTGATGGAGCCATTGCAGGGTTACACCAGTGTTACAACGCTGACATGGGAAGGTTCCTGAACACCTCTTCATTAACGCAGTATTCAGACTAGGGGATAAGACCACTGGGCTTAAATCTGCTTAAAATTGGTCTCCATAAAGGAACACCATATATGTTTTTATTAGCATTTGAACTAGAAAAAGTGATGGAGAAAGAGCCTCTTAGGTTTATTTTATTTTATTTTTTTATGTAAGTAAGTACAACTTAAGTATCAAACCTACTGTTGAGGGCAGCAATTAGCAAAGGCGTCATCCGTTTGATCTGTGGGTCCTTATCCTTCTCCTAGTTCAGTCAATGGCAAAGCTTAATTGGGAGCAACGTTGCGTGCTGAATGTAAAACATGTAAATGTTGACTTGTCTTCCAGTAATGCATCAGGAGGCTTGTCTGGATATGTGGTCAAGAGTAAGTCTGAGCTTTCTGTTTGTTGGTTTTGAGGTTGGAAGGATCGCGGACCTACGCATAGCACAGCTCTGTGTTGATGGGGAAGCCGCCTCGTCCCCCTGCACATCAGAAAGTGCTTTTGTTTGTGCCATTTCATGTGTCCCGTTGGCAGAGCCACTTTGCTCCTTGGGTCTGTAGCTGCCAATTCTGCTCTAATTAATAAGCATTAAGCTGAACTCCCAGCCCTGCAAATCCTCACCTGACAAATTCACACCTTATTAAACCCTAACTTTCTCCCACCTTAAAAATACTTCTCTCCACAGTACAGTACTTTTCTTTATGGATATATGCATCACTGTTCGTGGAGTCTACCATAAACCTGCTTAGTCTAAGAAATCTGGGGTTTCCCCTACAAGGAATTCAGAAACATGCAGAAGTAGAGGGTTAAATTAAAACAATAAAAGAATTATTATCCTTTAAATGCGTGCACATGTGCCTGTATAACTGAAACCTGTGTACGCAGTTGGGTACTTGCCACATAGTTGTTGGGTTTTGGAACTTAAATGTGTGTTTGCACCTCTACCTTCACTGTTTCTGAAATGTTAACCTCTGTATTTGTGTTGCACACTGCCACACATTACTTCTTTGAACATGAAGCAAGCTGTATCTTTTTTTGTCAGATGTGAAATAGCCACATCTGTGACACTGCATTGAAATCCGGACTGTAACGGGCGATTGGAAGCTGTGTGACAAGCAGATCCACGCTCTGCTGGATCTCATGGCATTCTTTACAGCACTTTCAGGAGAAGCTGGATCAGCCTTAGCGAGAGAGGGGAGGAGATGGGGACCAAGGATGAACAGGAGAACTCTGCTCCAAAACGCTGCAAAGTCTGAGAACAATTCCAAGGGCTTGTTAAATCCACCAAACTCCAGGAGATTCCAAAAGAATCACTATAAATCAAGTTTTGGAGCATAGACTTCCATGTGGGTTCAGAAGCTGCCAGCTGAAGGAAAATGTGTGGGAACCAGGCCTTGGGAGCAGACTCCTGCTCCTGATCCCTGTGCTCCTTCTGCTTTTAGCCAGGGTCTCTAGATTAAAATAATGGCCAAGGCATCAGGCTTTGAGTCCATGTGCTTTGTATATTGCTCTTTTTACACACTGATTTTTGATCTTTTATGCTGATTCTGCTTTGATAGGACAACTGGAGCACAGTCCATATCCAGAATATCCTCACGAAGCCCGGTGGTTAGTAGGAATTTGGGGTAGCCCTAGAAGAAAAGGACCAATAACCGGGAGCTTCCCATTTTCCATTTCACTGGATTTTGTAAAAGAGGAACTGGCTTTTGTTTCTAGAAGCCTGCCCTCAAAAATTGATGGCTTCTTTATTCGCTCTTAAACCTGGGAAACACATCAGGTCTGACTATGTTATTCTTAAGGGCTCAACCGAAATCCAAGATCCAAAATCACCCGTTGCCTTGTGAAAGGAAGTGATGGTGAAGTGTTGCGTTGATCCATACTTTTAAGGTCCACTTTTGATCCGTCCCTCTGTTTTTGTAGGTTGTGTTTAATGTGGTTTTGGTTTGAATTCAAAGTTGATAAACGTGGTGTCAGCCAGCCTTCCTTGCGTGTTCTTGGCGTGCTTTTGCTCCCCCAGCAGGTGTATGGCACCATCTATTAGCCTCCCACTTCTTTCATCTGTCCCATTAAATTGGCTTTTTCCCTCTCTGCTATTGCACGAGTGATGTCATCTCTAATCCTGGTCTTCATTTGTATCGTGGATGTTGCTAACCACTCTTTAAATAAAAATACGGCGTGATTCCAGGATGCTAAGGAGTTCCACGGATAACCGTATAATTTCAAAGTGGTACTGATTTTGTTTATATGCAACATAATCTTTTACAGTTCTTAGTCTTTATTTGAAGCATTGCAAAGTGGATTTTTATGAAAGGTATTATAAAGGACTCCTTGTTTTTTCGTAACAGATTTGAACGTTAACTGATCAGAGTTCAGATAAATAGTCTTTACTCTCCATTAAAATATTAAAAAGCCTTTGGTAGGAAACTGGCGTAAAGATCCTTCATTCTTGTTTAATGAACACTTGTTGGCAAGTATAACACTTTAATAGCTTTGCGGAATGAATTTTGTGTGAGCATCTTCCATTTCCCTGTCAGACACTTGTCCAGGTGCTGGGAATTTATTGGGGGAAACATATTTTTACTCATTAGTTCTGTATTTGATTACAGAACAGTAAAATATGAACCACTAAGTCCCCGAGGCATAGCTGTGTACATTGAGATTAGTAATTGCATGTCATCGTGTTTTCCATTGGAATTTATATGGACAGATAGGATAGGTGCTTCTTAAGTAGGTTTAAAAGCAAAGCAAATTTGTATTTAATCTTTTTTGCAGGCATATTTTCCCTAATGGAGTAAAGGTTAGGCTAGATGATACATTCTAAATATGGTTTTAATTTATTTTTCTCTCTGGTTTTTTTTGCCTTTGTTGAAGTATGAGGTTTCCTTTCCGACAGACTAAGGGAAATATATTGAGGCAGAAAAATTTGACTCCGTACGTGCTAATAGAAACAGAAGGAAAGAATTGTGGTGGTGTCAGCAAGGGGTGTTTATGAATACATGTTTATACACAACACGTAGACAACATTTTTATTTTTAACCACCTTTTAATGCTGTAGGTATGAATGAAAATCATGTAGCGGCTCTAAGGACAAAGTTTACTCCAAGTGAATAAAAGAATGCTGTTTTTTAACGTCTTTAGTGTGCCTGTTCTTACAGAGCAGCTGAAAATCCATCTAAAATTTTGCGCATTTACCCTCATAATAAAAATGAAAGCTATTTAAAAAATCAATAGGTTTGAAACATGAACTTCTTTTGGATCACGTCAAAGGGTTAAATAGCACCAAACAAGCCGTCCTCTCTTGTGCAAAAGCACTCATAAATGAGCTTTCCAAAACTGCATCTAATGAGGTACTTAATAGTCACAAAACTGGCACATTTGATAATTAATGTTCCTTACTGAATTTTTGCTGATGCGGTGTAGACTTAAGCAGAGAGAAACGTTAACTCGACGTTGAGCCATCGGCTGTTTGGATCCTTCCCCTGCATTGGTGCGAGGTACCTGGGTACGAGAGCTTGGCAAGAGGCCTTTGCCGGTGCCATTACCTTGGGGTGAGAGCTGAAGCTGTGAGAGTTTTTGGTTTGGTGAGTGCCTGTGGCCGTACAAGGTGTGGGGTAACCTGGTTGTGTTCAATGGGAAGCCAGTTGTGTTGCCCCACTAGCAAATGCAGGAATGTTGCTTGAATATTTCCTTGCTTGAAAGAGTCCAGCAGGGCCACAAAGATGCTGGAGGGAGTGGAGCATCTCCTGCTGAGGAGCGGCTGAGGGAGCTGGGGCTCTTGAGCTTGGAGCAGAGGAGCCTGAGGGGTGCCCTCATTCCTGGGGATCCATTGGGAAAGGGCAGTGTCAGGAGGAAGGAGCCAGGCTCTGCTCTGGGATGGCCAATGCCAGGACAAGGGGCAATGGTCCCAAGCTGGAGCACAGGAGGTTCAAGCTGAAGATGAGGCCAAAGTTTGTGAGTGTGAGGGTTCTGGAGCATGGCCCAGGCTGCCCAGAGAGGTTGTGGAGTCTCCTTGTGTGGAGACCCCCAAAGCCCTGGCCGTGTTCCTGTGTGAGTGCTCTGGTGATCCTGCTCTGGCAGGGGTTGCACTGGGGGAGCTTTCCAGGGCCCTTCCAGCTCCTCACATTCTGGGATGCTGTGATTTCCACTCACAGTCATTGAATGAGTGGGCGTTCAGCTGAGCTCCCATGCTGGCACCATGAGCAGCAGATGCACGTTGTGTGCCGCCTCAGCAGGGGCTGCAGGAACAGGGTACCAACGCCACTTCAGTCCTCGCAGCTGTGGAACTTGCATTGGTCCACTGCTAGTGCCACATACCCGTCAGATCAAAACGGTTTAAGATTGAGGAGAATAAGGTGTAATTTGTGCAAAAGTAGAGATTCACACAGTCTTATAGAAAAATGCCTCTATTTTAAACTAGGATGTGAAGCCTGTGTGTTAACAGTGTAGGCAAAATGCGATGAAAATAGATAAGTTTAAGTTTGAGAAATAAATGTTGTAAATAGGTCGTTTTCTTTCTTTTTCACAGCCGTGTTCCACAGTGGTAGTGGCAGGCTCGCTCTTTGCTGGCAAATTCCCACTGATTTCACAGTACACACGTTGAATATACTACACGGTACAGAGCTAAGATTCAGAGGATTTTGCAGGAGAAAGAAATGTTGAAGGGTAATTGGAGCCGCACAAGGAGAGTGGAGGAGGGATCAGGATAGCACAAGGAGGCTCAGAGAGGATTGCAGGGGCTCTGGGGAAGATGAAAGTGGATCAAAACGGGACAAATGGAGGTAGAAAGGATCAAGATGCCAGAAAAAGGAAAGAGGGGATTGGGACTGTACAGGAATTCAGAGAAAAATGTGTGATCAGACAGGATCAGACCAATTTTGTACAAGCTGACTCAAGGTCAGAGGAGCAGGAAATAGGAGAGCTGGATGAGTATTTGGATCCTAAGTATGCGGAGGAGGAAGTGAAAGAGCAGCAGAGAAATAATGGGAGCCAAATGAGAAGAGCAAATATTCGAGCAGCAGAAGTCAGGGTATCAGGAGAGCTGAGTGGGGATCAGAGAAGAATTACATGAAGAGCTGTCGGGAAAGCCAGGAGTGGGTCAGAGCAGCTTACGGAGATTTGGTCAGAGCGGCCTGCGGGGCAGGAGGATGTGGCATGTTAGCCTGTAGCTCAGCGTACCTCAGTTAGCCCACAAACCCTTACGGAGCATCTCGAAGGGTGGAAGGACCAAGAATATGAGCATGTTGGTATATGGCAGATTGGATTTGTTAGCAGAAGCAAGGCTCTTACCTAATTTATGTCCCGTGAGGATTTGGTTTGCTGGATGTTGTCCTGGCTGCTGCTTCAGAGCCCAGCAGTGATTTCTCAGGGCAGCTGCAGTCGTAAGGCACAACCGAGGGATTTTGGGCAGCTTTCCTTCTGCACATCCCAGCACCTGAAGGCTTATGCCAGGGCCTCGGTGTTATTTTAACAATTTATCTGAAAAACAAGCTGATGTCTTGAAGCGGGCAGATCTCCTGTGGAAGTGTTATGCAGGTGAATTTAACCTGAGGAACGCTCTTTGATAAATGCTTGCTGTTGTGGACCCCACCTCGGTGCAGTGAGTGTGCTCCTGCCTATCCTGGCCTCTAGGCAGGCTTTGTCACCGAGCCACAAAGGTGTTTCATTTCAGGTTCGTTGCTCTGAGACAGCCAATTCTGGCAGGTGCTGTCACTGATGGTGCGGGTTTGTCGGTCCCCCCAGCACATAGCAAAGGACCTTTTGGAGAGGAAAGCATTCAAAGGATATGCATTCTCATCTTGTCCTATTCATCCCCACTCAAACCCAAACTGAATGGCATTAATTATCACTTCAGGTAGTAAATCAGTTTCTCATTTGTGAAAGGAATGCTTCATCTTGAGTCTCTTTTTGTTTTGTATAGCCAGAGGGCTATTACAGATGGTATTGAACTCATAAGAATCATTTTAACGTTACTCCAACACAAAGGAGATTATAAATGGATACCCTTGTTTTCCTAAAAAGCCATGAATAAGTGCAGCTTTAAAATCAATGATTCCTCTCCGTCCTCCTCCCTGTAACTCTAAAAACATGCATTCAGAGCCTTACTTTAAAGTCAAGGCAATGTGCTGATTGACTGTGCTGACATAATTGTGTTAATGACAAGACACTGGGACTGCACTGTTAGATATGTCGCTTATCATCACTCTGTATTTGGCTCTGTTCTGCCAAGCTTGAGTTCTGCTTCTTATACATTGTGGTTTCAGTCAGTCACTTAAACCGCTTCAGTGCTGAAATAACGTTTCTTACAAGTCTTGTAGCTGTAGTTCAAGAGAAGGAATTCTTCCAGAGCATCATTAAACAGAGTTCAAAGTTTGTCCTCACCGAAAGGCTCAAAGTTTGAGCACTTAGAAAATGAATTCTTTGATCAGCAAAATGATGACTGAAACTTTCTTTGCTCCTCTTTTTTTTTTTATATACATGGACCCGTTTTTCTCTCAAGTTAATGGCAATAATGCATTTTAATCTACAAAATATCTCTTCTCTACAGTCACAGCTGAGCTCCTGCAGGTACCATCTCAAGCTGTTGAAATGTCCTGTTTAATGGAAGAGCATGCAACAGGAAATGCAGACTTTTTAATGCTTTGTTGCTTCTTCGAGTCACCAAGGTTTTGGCTTCTGTTTCCTTTTAGATGTGTGTCACTGTGCAGTCGTGAATCTCCTTGTGGTCCTTCGGCAGGTGCTTGATGTGAACATAGTTCAACAAATAGTCCCATTTAAGCAATACAATGCTAATGGGAGGTATCAAAAAATTAAATCTGAATTAAGCTTGGTATCGCTCTTCCCTAACTCACCGCATTGGAAGAGAAGCAGCATCGTTAAAAGGTGAGCAGCAAACAAGAGATGAACAGGTAGAAGCCATCGGCAGGCTGTACTTGTTCAGGGGTGGAAGCCATCTCTGAGTTACAATTATTCCACACAGTGTGGGGATGCACTTCTTCCTGACTAGTGCTAATTGGGAGGCATAGCACTGGTTCAGCCATCCTGATAAACTCAGCACTAAGGTGGTTTATTCAGCACAGGCTCATTTGGCTGCTTGTTGCAAGCCAGAATAGCAGATGAAAAAGTTCACATCCTGAACAAGGAAAGTTTGGATTCAGACCTGCAGCTGCTGAAACTTTGCATTATCCCTTCCTTTTGTGTTTGTCAGCATCCAGACATCTCCATTATAGCACAGTCGTCCTTCCTTGGAGAGGTTTGTACCTCCTGCATTAGCGGTGTCAAACTTGAAATCATCAAAATACTGAGCAGGCTTTGTCAAGTCTTATTTATATCCTGAAAGGGACCCATGATAACTATAACTTCCATGTTGCTGCAGAATCACAGAGGTGATCTGAGTACCATTAAATGACTTGTAAATTCAGTATCCGTGTGAGCTCTCTTAGGTGTGACGGGGAAATTCGACCACAGACCTTTCCAGGAACTGGGACTCAGGCTGTTTCAGC
>NW_010205567.1:9988-17488 GCF_000695765.1 Mesitornis unicolor
GAAATAATTAATAATCACTGTTCTTATAGCAGCCATAAATATCTTGAATGTAGTGTCAAATAATTAAAAATGTCCTAAAAACTTTACGGGTCACTGCTATTATAATTGGGAGAGAAAATTTGACGCTTGTGATTGTAGTGATGGCCAAGTTCAGTTGAGCTGTCGCTGACTGTGAATGAGCCAGTCATGATGCAATGTGAATACACACGTGGGTTCGTGGTCTGCCTTGCTAAGTCACTGTATTTGACTCGCATGAAATGAAGTATTAGTAATACTGACTCATCACACATGAGCATCATATGACAATTTTATTTTCTTATTTTTATGGGACATTCTGGCTGTGTGGGAAACAGCAAGCTTGTCAAGTTCTGCAAAATTGCTAGGGTGTTAAATCAGTCCAGTTTTATTCTTGTTCTGTGATAGTGTTGAGAAATTATATCACTGTATGTGCCTTCTGTCTCTTTTTGTATCCACGTGCATCCTAAGTATGCAGCGTGTGCACATGTATATGGATATTTATCTCTGTGTGTGGTGGACCATACACACATGCACATACTTGTCATACTGGTTATTTTCCCAAGGATGCTACTCCTCAGGACCTATTGCAGGGTGTTGAAAGGCTCTTGTAATGCCTTCTTCGCTGCTGTCTTGAGTCGCCCTTGGCTCTCTTTACAGAGTTGAAATCCTGGTTTGGACACTGGGAGCTGTTATCTGTAGTGTTGGCGCAGCCCGTTATGGAGGCAGAAGTAGGCTGCAAAATCCAAAGTAGGGTTTTTAATTACTCCAAACCATTGGGTGCATTGACCATGAGCAGTAATACAGGTGTAAGCACTGAAACTAATCTGAAGGTGCACTGTGGCCTCCCACCACATAGATTTGAAAGATCAGGACTTGGGGTCATCAGATCTTTGGGACAGTGAACAGATCTCGGCCTCTTGTATATGATGCAGACCTACCTCTGTACCTCGATTTTCATATGCATATAGGAACGTCTGTTTTATCATGTTTTAGCCTATTTTCAGATCACCAGTTGAAATGTCAAATGGGAAGCATCTAGATCTGTGTTTTGTAGCCCGTTAAAAGAGTGTACAGGGGTTGCAATTGCTTCTCTAAAGAGAGCCACACTGGTGGCCCTTCTGGCTTGTGTGTTTTATTCTGTGTAATACATTTTGGTCCTGAAAACACAAGTGCCTGCCTCTTTGCATATGAGTAGTTCCACTGGAGTCTATGGGGCTGCTGATAATCATTAAACTAACTCTCTAAGTGTTTCCAGGCTTAGAGACTTGGATGGGGAAAAAAAAAGGCAATAAGAGCAGATTCTCATTTTTTCACTTTTCATTAAATCACCCTGTGTGATTTCTGCTCATCCCCACAATGTAATTCTCTTTTTTTTTTCCTCCTCATTTAGATGTATTGCTTTTGGTTTTGTTTGTTTTAAAGATGGGAGCTCTTTAAACCGTGGTAGTTATTTACTTTGGGTTCGATGTCCCTCATGCAGGAGCCACAGATGTATTTTTCCCTTGGAAAAAAAAGTAAAAAAAAGAAAAAAAGAAGAATTTTTCAATTTTGGACTAAGGGTTCATGTCAAAGATGAAAGAAAAAATAATTATTTGTAAGCCATATTAAACATTGGCCATTAAAAAGGAAATTGGAACATGTCATGTCAAATATCTTTGGAGAGAGAGAAAGCGAGAGGAGCGGAGGGAGGGAGCGGAGCAGCACATTCCTTGAAGTAACTAGAAAGAGTCTCCTGGTGAAGCGGAGGCATCCTGGGGATCACCGGCTTTAATTAAGTAGAAATGATCAAGGCACCAGGGTACTTCCGGGGGATTAATGACTGACTGGGAGTCCTGATGGCCTCAGGCAAAGCTGTAGGCCATTAACCCCAGCCAGTCCTTCGTTTTTCAGGAAGTGCCCTGTGCCAAGGTCATTTCTTGCTGTTATAGCGAAGGATGAATCTTTCTCGTAGTCTCACGAGAGTCATGGAGGCCATGGTTTTTGTGTTGTTTTTTTTTTCCCTTTTTAATATCTGACTTATGACATGTGGGGATATTTTCATTAGATTGCCTGTGCTGTAGTGAGAGAATAGCTTGATACAGTTCTGGTTCGAATTTTATGAAGATCAGTACGTGAGCAGCCCACACTCATATTAGCCAAATGAGCATCCAGGGATTAATCAACACCCCATAAGCATGAGGAGGTTCAAGACTGTTGGGTTATTGAATTTGATCCCGAGGATAAAACAGCAGCCTTTCATAAGAGTTTTGTTAGTGAAAACAGCCTTGGGTCTGCGTGGGTGACTCGTGCTTCCAGCATCCTGTGGCGGAGCTTCAGAAGCTGTTGCATGACTTTTCGCTTCCCTCTCACCATTGCTTTTCCCAGAGTCTGAGGGCTCGTGAACTGTGTCAAAACTGCCCTTCTCCAGAGCCATTTCTGTCGTCTGCAATGTGTATTTGCTACCACCATCATCTGCCGCTCATCCCTTCTCCATGGTTCCTGGATTCTTCGTGCCCAATGGCTTCCCTGTCAGGAGATTCCCATCTTCACCGTGAACAGGGAGATCTAAAAGGAAAATGTGGCCAGGGATTGAAACCAAGCTTAGAAAAACAAGGGAGCATTAATGTCCTCGCACAGAGTCCCACCACGTTGATAAAAATACATTAGACATCATTGGACATGGCTGCAATCGGAGGAAAAAGGGATTTCTAGAACACACAGCCACTGCTGTAGGGTTCCCAGGCTCCAGTGCCTTTACCTCGTTCTGGTGTAGGCAGATTCTTACCGAGCTGGGGACCTGAGGTTGTGCATGCTGGGAGGGGAGCCAGCCAGCTCACCAGACCTCAGCCTCCCTTCTCACCCCCTGTTTACGGGAAACAACTGCTAAAAATAGAATTGTTGATTGCAATAATTTAAACTAAAAAGCTTTTAAGCAATAGATCAAGCTCTTTAGCTTTATGAGCTAAAGGTAATTAGAAGCTGTCCACTTAATACTCTTGACACAGAATGCTGTTGCAGCCACGTATAATTTTATGGCTTATCTACAGAGGTCAGAAGCAAGGAACAGACCCTGCGTGTCGTTTAAATACTTCTGCTCCAGCCACTGCTCCTATCCCATGTTATCTTGAATAGCCCATGCCAAAAACCTATTCATAACATTTTGCTTGTTACACTTAGACGTTATCACCTATGAAAAGTGCCTTAATAGTCACTTGGACAACTCTGGTGATCCTGCTCTGCAATGGGGGTTGGACTGGATGATCTTTGGAGGTCCTTTCCAGCTCCTCATGTTCTGTGTGTGATCCTGTACAGTATACACTTGTCCTCGCTCAGAAAGCAGCTTACCTGGAGAGGAGGCAGCAGGGCCGGCTCAGGGGAGGCCACACAGCGACAGACAGACAGACAGATGCCCACTCCTACCTGCCTGGAGCAGCCCAGCATCTGCCCATCCCCTGTATTTGTCTTACCTTATCGGACGTGTTCTCTTTCCACGTGGCAGATGCCAGCCCGATAGGTTCGCTGTAGTCTATTCTTGGTCTCTTACTGTCTTCTGTCTTTCTACATACACATCTATTTATGTGCAATACCCTGTCTGCTTCCACAACAGCAAATGGGAGCTCTTTTCTCGTGGCTACTTGAGGGATTCTGTTGTAATGACGGCAGTTATCGTTCAGTTATTTTAAAAATTAACGGTGACTTTCACAGTTGGTTTCCATCCAAATCTTTCTGGTTAATTGGTTAGATACACACTGCACTTTGAATTACGATGTGTAACTACTGGTGGGAAAGGAAGGATGATTAGCGCTGTGGCCATGCCTGCCATTTTTCTGGTGTCTTGGAGCAGAGAGGGAATCCTCACCCTTTGGTTGGTGTTCTTCCGCCCGAACAGAGGCAGCGAGTGCCTGTGTGCTTCCTAAGACGTGTGCCCGATTCTCCGGGTGAGTTTTGTTGCTGTTTGCCCTGTTCAGTGCATTCCTTCACCCATGTGGGATGTGTGATTTTGGAGGTGGGAAGGTAAAGGTAAAGTTTTCTTAACTGGAGAAGTGATGGGTACATAGGTGCTTGTGCAGAATAAATATGTATGTTGTGAGGGGAAAAGAAAGCTGGATAAAGTATCGGGCCAGAACACTTGTGTTTTTAAGGCACCTTTAGCCTAAGAAGTCTTAAGTTCTCCAGCTCATTTGCCTGTAATTGAAATGAAGCTTTTTGGACCAAAAGTTAAGCTAGCAACACTGCTATGTGCAATGCTTTTTAAGAGGAAAAGCGAAGAATAACTTCTCCAGTTGAAACTGCAGGGGGAATTTTAGGTATGCAGGATGTAATTACCAGAGCTGGAATTTGGCCAGGTCACTGTGATTAATTTAACAACCGTATTCTTGTTAAAATTGCCATGGATTTTTTAATGATCAGAAGTGGTTAGGAGTGGACCTTGGCTTTCTGTCTCGCCCACCAGAAGTAAATGCAGAATACCAAGAAAGTCAGTGCTGTTGCTCCGTTTGTATTGCCCCAGCCATTGCTGAGGAGTTGGCCTAATAAGCAATTAAAGTAATAAGCAATATATTTCAACCAGAATTTAATTTTTTTTTAAAGCAAAATAAATTTTTGTGCTTTTTAAAAATATGTATTATGTACATATTTATTTACTTTATAAATATATTTATTCAGTTTATGGCAGCAGGGTTGTTTTAAGCATTACACTATGGAGACACTGCTGCTGGGGAAGTTCCTGTTTTTGCCGTTACCATTCCCCAATACTAACGTGAGATCTACTTGTAGTAACACGTACGGTTTGTGTTTCTAAAGAGCAGTATATTCGATATAAGCTACATTTCCAAGTCGCTTTATTGTGATGCGCTGTAAAACACTCCCCAAATCTCACCGTCAATACTGCTTCCCTTTTCACGCGTTTCGTATTGATAACATCGATGAAAGCAGGCATAATTTAGTCTCTTCACAATTGTCATCAGTGAAAACGAGTCCCTTCAGAGCAATGATGTAGAAGCAGAGGACAGATGGAAGCTCTCCAAACGGAGTTTCCTCCTCTCAGACCGATTGGCTTCCCCTCTCCCTGCCAGGCTGACCCCTGCCAGCACCACTGACACTTGAAATCCCACCGCTGCGTTTTATGGCACCAAAATTCGGACCCAGAAGGAACATTTTGAGCTTGAACTGGACAGCGAGGATCAGAGGTTTATTTAAGAGAGACACCCATTAATCACCTGCACCACGGCCTGGCTTATTGCGGTGGCTGCTCGAAAGAGGCATCTGTAGAAATGCTCTGCAGCACGTTTTGCAATTTAGAGCAGAAAGCAGAATATAGCTGCTCCTCCTTAATATTCCAATGAGATTTGGTAGCTTAACCAGAGATGTAGTACAAAAGCATTTATGGCTCATGTTATATTAATACTGTGGCCTGATTATCAAAAACCATTACTCTTGGTTATCTCGCGCAGGCTGAACTGAGCTGCTATAAGTCAGGCAGGCTGCCTGTACACAGTATGCTCCGTGTTTATGATAAGAGCATTTTTAACGTAAAAGGGGATTTGCGAAATTATTTTCCTTTAGCAATTGGATTTATTACAAATATGTGCTGTGCGCAAGGTAAAAGCATAAAGAAAGGAGACCTTCAAAACGTCACCAACCTTCCCCGGCTCTGATTTCTAATGGGCACTTTTCCTCCTGGTCAGACGTGGGGGTCTGAATTTTGGATCAGACGCGCTGTTTGCTTCACCCTTGGCAGAGACACAACCATGCGCTCGCTTTTCTTCTCTGCTTTGTTTTGATTTGTTTCCTCTTTTAGTGATGTGCCTCATGGCTCCTCTCTTATTGTAATGACACTGTGTTATACACCACAGCATTTCCCCATGGAGTCAAGTCATTGTTTCAAAGTTCTTTGTGGAGTCGCATGCATTTAGGATTTTTTTCCCAGCAATGATTGCATTTGTTGTAACCTCTAATGCTAATGCTGTTGTGGTTGGCTTCTTTAATTTAGTGCTCCCTTACTGGGATACTTGCACGGGGCTTGTTTGTATTTGTAGAAAGAGAGGAAAAGAAAGAAAAAGAAAGAGCTTCTAATAAAGTATGGGCTTGGTCCCAATACTAATTTCCCCATCCTGGTTATCTGGTTTTATTACACGTGCTAGCCCCATAGGGATATGACAAATGCCATGTGCCCTTACTATCCAAAGCACGTGGGAATAGGTTAATTCATACCTTCCCATGCAGCTCTGTAACCCTCTTGCAAATGTAAATATAAGAAATACTTATATGGTGCCGTGTCTCTCTTCTCATGCTGTCCTTACTTGAAGAATTTTCCAAAACCTTTGTTTCGGGCATTTAGTCATTAGAAAAATATTCCTGACACATTGAAATACAGTCTTTTATGTGATGTTTTCCTCTTCTCTTTGAAGAAACTGGTTTGTGTGCGTAGCCCTTTAGGTTTTAACTTGACAATCCTAAAAGTGCAGGCTGTGCTCTGAACACAAAACCTGGTCTGTGAAGGGGTTTCTGGAATTGTCCTCTCTCTTTTTTTTATTATTATAATTTGCATGAGAAATACCAGGCCTCACATAACTGCTGCTTTGCTGTTGTGATGCCTGTTTCCAACGTCCAAAATTGTAATGTGGAAAGAAGTTTAGGAGCAGCGAGAGGGTGGAGAGGGGACGGGCACTGCCAGCCCATCAAAGTTTCATAGCAAACACCGTCCTCTGACGGAGCAAAACGCAGGCCCCAGCACAGCTCCACAGAAACTTCCCCACTATAAGTCGAGCGTTATGCCACGTTGTTTGGTGTCTAATGAAGAATTAACATGTTTTATATATGGTAGCTGCTAATTGCTTCATTATCCATGCAAATCAGAAAGGCAAACTGTGCCTTATCATAAAATCAGTAACTAGGCCATTTAAAAGCAAGGCTCTGAGAAGCATTATTATGTCCATACTTCTTCTTTGGCTTGTGCATCCTTTTTTTATGGCTTTGCATTAAGTTGTAGTGTTTTCTCCATGGTCGTTTGTTCCTTTAGATTAGGCTTAGGTTAAAATAAGCTTATCACTGATAAATTCAGTGGAATTTTGTGGCTTCTGGAGCTCAGTCAGTCCAGCTGGAGTAGAGATACCATTTCTGGTAGCGATAAGAGCAAATTGACTGGGAACAAGGGGAGGTGGGAGGGAAAAAACCAGAACAATGAAACTCTGCATCTGCTCTTCAGCCCATTCCCTTGCAAAGCCTCGGTCAGTCCTGAAACTGCAGGCACGAGAGGCCCAAGGTAAAAAGTGGTTTCTGGATGTGAGAGCTCTCTGGTTACAGCACCCAGCGGCAGGGAGATGGGACCCATGGGTGCCGGGCTGGTATCTGTGCCTTCACAGTGCAGTTGTTGCTGGATGGCTCCTTCCAGTAAGGACAACACCTCAGTGCTTCCTGCCCTCCAGGCATTCCCATTCCTAAATCCTTCATTAAATAAAAGACACGAGGGAGGAAGATGTGAAAACCTTTTAGTGTTTCTCA
>NW_010205567.1:19988-28393 GCF_000695765.1 Mesitornis unicolor
CAGAGCTCCTTTGTGAGGGGGTGCCAGGATCCTGGACACGCAGCCCTGCCACAGCTGAGAGAATGACATCAGGTTTTCATTCGATGAGAAATCCTTTCCTCGCTGCTAAGATACCGAGCATCTCCCCGTGCTCAGGACCTATGTTGTAAACTGGCCTTTCTTCATCTGGTTCTGTATCTGTTACAAATTAATGAAAAACTGTGGTAGAAACAGGGCAGTTTCTTTATACCTCTGAGGCCCAGGCTGTGCTGGGTGCCAGTGAAATCACTGGTGATTTGGCGAGTGACTTCACCGAGAGCAAACCCAAATGAACCCATTTGATGCCTCGTCCCATATTGCGTGGTCTTCATTTTTTTGGTGTGGATTTTGCAGGCCACAATAAAAATTGAACCAAGGTGTGCGTCTGCGACTTACTGTGCAGAAAGGAAGAGAAGTGATCACTACTAATAAAAAACCCGAGCATAAATACACGGCGACACCTTTCTAAAGAGTTTTCGCAGCCCGTGTTGAAAATGTTATGCTTGCTAGCAGAGCAGAGTAATGGAGGTTCACTCTACAGATGGAGCTTCTAATCAGATTAGCAATAGAGCAGTTTGAAAAGTGCTTTGGAATAAAAGGCATTATATAAATGCAAGCCATTATCACTATGGGGTATATTTTTCTCCTGATGTGTGTGCATAATTCCCTCTGGAGTTAATGGGAGATGCACGCATGCATTGAAGGGAGACTGTACCTGGCAGCGTGCTGCTTTTCTGCTAAAATAACTGGGAAGATCACATTTGTTAGAGGGCAGAAAGTGGTGGATGAGCTGTATAAGGTATTCACTGAACACCAGTCAAACTGGTCTGCTGAAAACTTCCCCACTGCATCTCAAAAGCTGTGTGTTGTATCACAAAGAGCTGATGGGGTGACGGCAGATAAAGTGAACCCACTGGTAGAAGAAACGATGGGAAGATGGCATATGCAGCGCCCACGGGTAATTCAGGGCCCTATCGGCGATTGCTATGGATTTGCTGAATTTTTAGAACGCCTCCAATTCACCTTGTGTAGTAACCATTCCTTCTAGGAATAAAGTAAACTTTTCCCAAGTGAAAAGTGTACTATCCTACCCAGTTCCTGAATCTTCCTTGAATATTTGCACAAAATCCAGGGAACAGAGGTTTTCAATGTATTTTGGTGTCTTCCTGCGTTAGTTCTATGATTACAAGTTGTTACTCAGTAAGGGAGATGATCTGAGCCATCCTGCAAAGCTAAAACAACCCCACAACCCAGCCCTTAGCAGAAAATATTTTGAGGACATCTACTTAGATGCCACATACTCACTTCATTTATAGTAGTTTTTACATGGCTGGAAGCAGCTACACGCTCAGTTCCCTCCCAGGGTCATTCTTTTAGTGCAAACCTGTCCTTAACATTTAATTTGGAGCCGGACTTTTGCTCCAGCAGCGACGTTACCAGCCCTGGCTGCAGCTTCTCACCCAGCAGCCGTCTCCTTGTCATTAGAATGAGTCTGGAGCAGGATCCTGCCACACAAAACCCTTCTCTGAGTCAGCACCTATGGCCGTTGCAAAGCCTACACCAGCTGCAATAATACCTCGGTGACTCATTTTAACCTTTCGGAATCGCTGCACAACTGCTGTCTGCTCATACGCCACACTGCCTCTAAATAGAACATATTATTTCTGTAAACCTGATTGGTAAAATGACTGAATTATACAGAAACCAAGAAGTATGTTGTCAAGAGTGCTGGGCAGATTTAATGTCAGAGGGGCTGAAAAGACTGAGCAGCTGTAAGTTCAAAATACAGGGTCCAATGGTATTTGAAGTAACACACATTGATTTTGATTCATTAAGTGTTTTTCTGGCTAACTCGTTAGAGACCTCACTTCATCTACTATCCCTTTTAGTCAATGTGGAGCTTAAAGTGATCCGTGCAGATCCCCCAACATGTGTTTACCATACACCACGCATGATTGCAGCCGCTCACAACAAGGTAAATGGGGGAAACGGTTCCACTGAGTCCGTGAAGTCACACCGGGCTCAATGTGGTAGCTTAAAAAAACCTGAATCGGATCCATTGTTTACGGAGTAACTTATTAGTATCTGTACGTTAAGGGTTTGTCAGGTGTTTCATTATAAATCCTCATTTTGGAGAGTTGAAAACTCCAGGGTAGCATTGTTTTAAATTACAGGAGCATAGGTTTTACATAACTATAATGCCTTTTTTTTTTTCTTTTTTTAATCCTGTACCTAAAAAATATCTTGATTCGTTCAAATGAAGTTTGGCATAGCAAGCAAGTCATAATGAAAAACAATTGCTTTTTTAAAAAATATATATATTTTTTAATACAGAGCAGTTATTTCATTTTTTTAAACTGTTTACATATGCTTGGCAAACTGAACAGCCAGCGTGCTTACAAAAACTGCCTTAGCAGGGAGCAGGCCCAGTACCTGAACAGTCTAAAACCTAAGCAAAAGTATGAATGACCATAAGGCAAGGTGGTATCTCTGGTTTTGCTGTTCACAACCATTTAACATTCCTTTAACGTTCACTTGGTGAGTGCTTTACTCAAATACCTGTGATAGTAACTACCTGTGGTAGTAACTACGTGATAGTAACTACCTGTGATAGCAACTATAATAGTAACTACATGATAGTAACGACCTGTGATAGCAACTATGTGATAGTAACTACCTGTGGTAGCAACTACGTGATAGTAACTACCTGTGATAGCAACTACGTGATAGTAACTATGTGATAGTAACTACCTGTGATAGTAATAGCCCCTACCGTCCTGCAATTCTGTGATCACAAATTTTTATCTGATCTCCTGAACCTGAAATTCTGGCTTACAAATATAATGAACAGACACGAGTAGCCGCAATACTTCTTACTGGTTTTGTAGGTGAAAGCATAGGGTTGTACGTAGGTAATACCCTTCCAAGCCTTAGGATCCCAGACATACGCCCTGTATCCATCCAGTGTGCCAAAAACACCAAGAGAAGAGCTGACACGAAGACTTTCAAAGGGAACTGAGCCCGTTCTGCAGCCTCCCCTGTTCCCTGAATCCCAACCCAAGTGTTGCTCGGCACTGGCAGCTCTCGCTCTGTGCTGGCTGAGAAGCTGTTTTCCTAGAAAGCTGTGCATGAAGCACTGCAGTAACCACGGGCCCCCTTCGCTTTGTAATGTTATTGCATGATCAAATTGGTTTGAATACAGCAAGTTCAAATCGGTTGTCGACTTCAGGAAGCTGACAGATGCATTTACATCTTCTGAGTAACTGTTTGTTACACGGTGATGGTTTAACTTCAGAAATAAAACTTCCAGACCCAAACTGAGCCCTGTTAGCAATACAGGTTTTGTCTAACATACATAATGAAGTCAGCAAATTAGGTCCCATGGCCATAAACCTCACAGAGGGAAAGCAAGCAGAGCGTGAATCAGAAAGCTTTAGAAGGCGGTAAACTATCGGTAACTTAAAAATTAAGGCCAAAAAATCAAAGTATCAAACAAGTTTGGCTGTTAAAATGAGTGCGTTCAGAAGAAAACGCTGGATTCAAAACAAAACACGGAAGCGTAAGACTCTGAATTTAAAATAAAAGGTCCAGGTCAAAATGAGCTGTGGCAGAACTCACAGTCCTCTAAAGTCAGATCAGGTCTTGTTCTAATCCTTCACTTGTGTCAGGGCAGAGCAGCATCGATACCTCCAGTGTGTTTGGGCTCTGCAATTTTGAAGCATCGTGTCAGCCTTCCCTTTTCTGGTCAAACCTCGTCTGGTTTCTACCTTAGGTTTTACTTTACCCAACTGCAGGGTTTTTTACCTATTTAAGAAAAAAAATAATCTGTTTTAAAATCCCCCAAATACCACTTATTGACCTGATCATATAAGTATAAGCTTTAAACACACATATTGACCTAATTAAGTTAAAACCTATTTAGGGAGTTTTAAAATGTATTTTATTGCATCACGGTCTATAAGAACCTCATCATATCCATTCGCGTTTGGTTTGTTAAACACATGTTTATGCATTTTTAAGTATGACTCCTTTGCAATAAATGTGGCTGTAGCATTGGCAAACTTGGCTCGTGGAGTTTCTGACCTGACAGATCACCAGAGCCGAGTACTCTGCATGCTCCATAACCTTTATTCCACGGATTTAAATCACCCCGATACCGAACGCAGTAATGAATAACGAGAGATAAAAGAAAATAGTTTAAATTGTACGGGTGTCATTGAGCTTGCATTTCAGCCTTGAGTTACTGGGTGCTTTCAAAAAGCAACTACCAAAAGCATTCAAGTCCGTTTACTAGACTGAGGTCCCACAAACGCTTTATAAGTGCACCAAACAAACTGCACCGCCAGTTCGTTACAGTTTGGGTGGGGGAGAGAGAGGGAACGGGGCCTTTCCAACAGGAAAACAACCGGGAGGATTTTGGTGTTGACAATTTGTAAAAAAGATTTGCTCCTAGGCTGAAAACTCACGTGCCAGGTTTCAGCTTGGAGCGCGTTTTTACGACTGAGTTATAAAGCCCCTGAAAAGAGGGGTTTCAAGCGAGAATGCTGACACAGCCTTAAATACAGAGGCGAGGAAGGAGAGAGCAGAGCACTGCAGTGCTTATAACTGGGTTTTTCTCATTACTGCTTGAAAAGAAGCAGCTTGTTGCCTATCCTGAGGCATCAGGCGATGTTTAAAGCGTATCTCATCATCCAGTCTTGCTACCAGGTGTAGGGCACCTCATGCAGACTCTCTTCTGCAATGGAACCGATACCTTGCTCAGGTAGAGGACACTGAATTACTTCCTGATTTTTAATGGCATTTTTTAATCTGAGATATAATTAATCTGAGGGTGGTGAGTAGGTCGAGAGAGGTTCTCCCATAGAGGCCCACGTGGTTTGGAGGAAGTAGAAAGCAACATAGCTTATGTCTTAGTCGTTCTTTATATCTTATTTTAGGCTACGGTCTGCCAGTAAGACTGAAAAAACAGCGATGATGAGCTGCTTGTGCAGATTTAAAGCACAACGCAAATTACCAGGAGAAGATGATGTGTAAGAATCTATATTGTTTTTGGCTGTATTTATGCCCTGACCTTTTAAGGTGGCTTATGAAGTGGTTTGCAGCGAAAACAGCTTGCAGCGTGTGCTGCTGTGAGTGCGAGACTTTCCGCATTCTTTCATTAAGGAAAACATCTGATAAAGAGTGGTTCTTCAGAGGGCTGAACCGAATGAAGTACAAGCAGTTCAAACATGAAAGTGCTTAAAAACTTGTTCAAAACTTTGCCAAAAGTTAACCGGCCAGGCAAGCTAAATTCAGGGACCAGAGAGACCACAGGATGCTGACTTCTTGTTGAACAAATCAATTCAGTAGACACTATACTGAGTCTTTTCTGGATGCATAATGTTGTTTTTGTGTTGAAGCGGTGTTAAATAACTGGAGAAATCCCTGGGAGGGTGCAGAGGCCAATTTAAGTGGGGAGGTTTTTATAGCACGGGCAGCTACGCTGAACAACAATCCAGAAAATGTGAGATGTTAAAGGGAAGGGAGGGACGGGGCTCCAGTGTTTTCAGTGCTGGGCTTTATTTCCACCTTAAAATCTTTACCTGGCCGTGATCTGTTGTTCCATTACTGGAGGGCAAAAATGGGAGGAATTGTCTGGGCTAAATTGCAATTAGGCAGCCCTGAGAGAGGCTGGCACCAGTTAACTTGGGATATTGGAGTGAAAAGGCCCGTAATCAGCCTTCGGTCATGTAGAACAATGCATAAAATTAAATTGACATTAATGAATAATTGTGTAATGAAAATGGAAGAGGAGAGTTAATTGCATGTTACAGTGAGTGTAATGCCTAGATAACCTTGCATTTAATGCTATTCTTAGCCCTGCTGCCAAGACTTCTACAGAGCCTCTCTCTGCAGGAAGTCATTAAAGCTGGGAGTAGATAATGCAGGCTCGGTGAAACCTAAGTGGCAACAATATAACAAGAGTTCCTTTCAGACCTTAGTGTTTTCAGAAAAAAAAAGGGCATGTCGGGGTAATTTGTACACATCGCCATGAAAACAGGAAACTTGGAGCAACCTATTTGTAGTTTGTCCAGCTCCACCGAGTTTTCAGCTATTGCGGGGACCAAAGTCAATTCATATCGTCAAAGACAAGAGCAACCATCAGTGCTTGCAGCACGGGCGGCATCCAGCTGCCGACAGCTACAACTTTGTTTTGTTAATCGCCTAGTACAGCAAAGGCACAAGACGCTTGACCTTAGACATGGGACGGCAGTGGGAGACATCTTCAGCGCTGTCCTATTGACACAGCTGCTTCGTGCTGATAAATAAGACTCCAGAAAAGCAGAATTAAAAACCTTACTCTGTTTTCTGTACCCTTGAAGATAGCAGGGAATGACTGTTTATGTGTGCGTGGATATTTCCCAAAACATTTAAACCCGTATTCTCCATAAGACAAACTTCTCTACCTGTGCCTTTGTTTGTATGATTTTTCAAAATAAGGTTTTGGCTTGCTTGGCTGGTTTTAACCTTTTGAGTGTCCCAGCAGAGTTTACTCCAGCAGAGATACTTGTTTTTGCCTTAGGGACATTGGTTGCCATCATGATGCTGTATTGATTACAGTGGGATTGTCCTTTGACAATATGACCCTGCTGATAATGTAGACTTGGCAGCCAGGAAGTTAAAGGACTGGAAGAAAGCTTGCCTCATGAAAACCAATCGGCTGCAAAACAAACAGCCAAAAATCCTGAAAAGTAGACATTTTCAATGGACATCGTTTTGTAGTTGCTTAAACAATATATTTCCATTTCCATTATTTAAAAGATAATTTTCATAAAAGCAGTGGTTTATCATTGCTGACATGACCTGTGCATTATGATTCATAGAATCATAGAATGTACTGGGTTGGAAGGGACCTTTACAGCTCATCCAGTCCAACCCCCATGTAGTGAGCAGGGACACTGGTACCAGATCAGGTTGCTCAGAGCCCATCAAGCCTGACCTTGAACATCTCCAGGGATGGGGCCTGCACCACCTCTCTGGATGACCTGTTCCACTGATCTACCACTGTCATATAGAAGAACTTTTTCCTAATATCCAACCTAAATCTACCATTTTCTAGTTTAAAACCATTGCCCCTTGTCCTGTCACTACATGCCCTGCTCTGCCACCCTCACACTGACAAAGTTTCTCCTCATGTTCACATGAACCTCCTGTGCTCCAGCTTGGGACCATTGCCCCTTGTCCTGGCATTGGCCATCCCAGAGCAGAGCCTGGCTCCTTCCTCCTGACACTGCCCTTTCCCAATGGATCCCCAGGAATGAGGGCACCCCTCAGGCTCCTCTGCTCCAAGCTCAAGAGCCCCAGCTCCCTCAGCCGCTCCTCAGCAGGGAGGATCTCTCCTATCTTCTCCGATCTATCCTATCTTCTCTTGGTTTCTGCTTATACTTCATGTGCAGCTTAGTGTGCTGCACTGTATAGATGGCTTTTTTGTTACTTGATCTCAGACATGTGTCCCAGGCTCTGTTTATCATTCGTCTTTCCCCTGGAATGACCAGATCAGGAGAACTGCATTAATTTCCTTCTTTAAGCTGCCTAGCGTGTGCTTTAAGCTGTTTGAACAAGTGAGCGCAGAATTGTCACATCAGATTCTCTGTGACTGAAGGAGAGTGGAGAAACAGCTGAACTTCAGCCTTCTCCTCCCCTTCCATGGTAACCGCTGTAAGGAAAATGGAACAATGAAATCACTTTTAAGTCATTGCTGTTTTTATCTCTTTAGGGGAGCATTAATTTTTTATTTTCATTTTCTGCATTCTTCTCTCCCAGATTCAAGGATTTTGTGTAGTTTAGTAAGGTGGAGCTCTTCGCCTTAAAATATGTGGATGCGAGTCCATTTTCCGTGTTTACTTTGTGCTAGCACCAGTACATTAGCCTCTGTGGATTCTGTTAATCCAGATTTACTTGTGTGAGAGTTGACTCTGACCCAGAACGTGCCTCATGCAGCGCATTTTAAGGAATGAGAATGTGTTTTCATGAATTCTATCTGAGGCTGAAATAGATGTTGAAGCTATAAAGACAATACATGAATCCTCTGATAAAGCCCCTAATTACATTGACTGGAATTCAGAGAAATACCTGAACAATATTCAGCAGAAATCTAATACTTGGCAACTTTCTGGATGGCATAAATCAGTATATTTAGCAGATGTTTTCAGCTTATTGTCTTAGTATTTTGTATTTGTACTATGGAATTGATCTGATGACTCTCAGACATGGGATTTTGCTGAGCTGCTCATGAGTTGTAATGATCTTCCCCTAATTCACACACTATTCTGACCAGATGACTTCCCTGTTTCCTCTTGTGCTCAGGGCCTGTGGGCTTTGCTGAAGGTCAAAACAAAGGGAATAAG
>NW_010205567.1:28424-31514 GCF_000695765.1 Mesitornis unicolor
AATGCAATTTGACAAGTTGTAGTAGAATAGGGTATAAAATAGGTGGTGAATGGGGCAACAGTGCTCCAAAGCATTGGAGAAGAGCTTAAGAGCATGGCAGGGTTTTTCTGTTGGCACGTAGCTATCAGGAGCACCAGCTTCATTCCTGGGCTCATTAAAATAAAGAAAACCAGGAGAAATCCACTTGTATAGCTCTGTTTGATAGGCATGTAAAGAGGATAAGGATCATTTGATCACAGTCAGTAAGCATCCACCATTGGGGAAGGAATTTTGGGGAAAAGCTCTAGAAGACGAGCAAAACAAAGTATGAGGTCCGGGAGAGTTTCGATCTTGAAGAGTGGAGGTGATTGACCATGGCAACAGATTAACAGCACTTGTGGTGGGTTCCCTCTCACTGGGGAGCATTGATGAATTGTAGAGGTTATTCTAACGGCTCTGTGCTGGTTTTGGTAAAGGAGCTCTCAGAAGATGACCACAGAGTGGTCTCCTGGGGTGGATGACAAGGGGTGGTTGTAAGGCAGAGAGGTTCTCCTGCCCCTCTGCTCTGCCCTGCTCACACCACAGCTGCAATCTTGTGTCCAGTGCTGGGCCCTCAGCTCCACAAGGACAGGAACTGCTTGAAAGAGTCCAGCAGGGCCACAAAGATGCTGCAGGGAGTGGAGCATCTCCTGCTGAGGAGCGGCTGAGGGAGCTGGGGCTCTTGAGCTTGGAGCAGAGGAGACTGAGGGGTGCCCTCATTCCTGGGGATCCATTGGGAAAGGGCAGTGTCAGGAGGAAGGAGCCAGGCTCTGCTCTGGGATGGCCAATGCCAGGACAAGGGGCAATGGTCCCAAGCTGGAGCACAGGAGGTTCAAGCTGAAGATGAGGCCAAACTTTGTGAGTGTGAGGGTTCTGGAGCATGGCCCAGGCTGCCCAGAGAGGTTGTGGAGTCTCCTTGTGTGGAGACCCCCAAAGCCCTGGCCGTGTTCCTGTGTGACTGCTCTGGTGATCCTGCTCTGGCAGGGGTTGCACTGGGGGAGCTTTCCAGGTCCCTTCCAACTCCTCACGTTCTGGGATTCTGTGAGTGCACAGCACCCGGTGCTGGCAGCACCGCAATGCAAGCAGCTCTGGATGCACAGAGGTGGCAGATGAGGAAGTGCCCCTGACCCCGTTCTGCCACTGACTCCTCTGGAAAAAAGAGCAGGTTCTTCACCAAAGGAATCTTACCTGTTCTTGTAAGGCAGATTTGCTTTCTTAGCAAGTCATTCTGTACCTAGATCCTGGCAGTAACTTTTATTACACGTCCTTCAGTCTGGGTGGATAATCCTTTCTATTTTGCATGGACACTTGTTTAGTGGAAAACAGGATTAAGAAAGTAACTTTTGTCTGATGCCGAAAGAAAACTGAAGGAAAAGTATTGTTATGCTGATGTTTTATTTCAGTATTTATCTGATATCACAGAAGTACAAGGAAATACAGCCTTTGTTTCAGTTTTTCATAGCTCTGACAAAAGCGTGTTGATTTCCCAGAACCCACTAATCAATTAAGTTTTCTGATCTTACTCATTTTTAATGGCTCTATTATTCACTGTATCAAAAATTAAGAGGGTGATAAGATAATAATTTTCTCTTGAAACTGTGCAAGTTTCTGAATTAATTTAAAGGATACTGAATCAGGACACACGTTGGTGTGATTGAGGGGCTAAAGCTGAATCTTTATTGTTTGAGCGTGCTAAACCCAGTTCGGTGGGACAAATTAATTCCATTATAACTGGAACCAAAAGAATCAACAACTCATGCACAAGCGATTGGTTTCTCTGAACCTAAACACCACATGCACCTTCCTACACTGTAATCAAAATTCTACATAGATTAATAAATTCTCTAAGTAAGTAAAGATGTCATATGGCTGAACCACTCTTTAGGTTAGGGAAATGCAAACCATTTTGTTAGGATAATTTTTTTAGCAGTGTGAAAGTTAATAAAATCCAATGCTCGTAATGACCCTTCCCTTTTTTCTGTAGAAATCTGTATATGTTTTAATCAGTTTTTAAATACTTTGCTTGTCTTTTACATGGTGCTTAAATTACTACAGAAAAATGTTTAGTATGTCGTAATGGCATTCTCCTCTGAGACCAGGTGTTTTTCCATTTCACCTTTTATATGTTTTCTCGTCCTTTATCAGAATGAGGAAGCATCCTCAGTATACACTGAACAAGGATGGGCATCTTTTAAGCTCAGTGTGCATGATAACGTCACCTGTATTTAATAATGAGAAAGGCTGGCTTTTCTGCTACAAAGAAAGTTCCTACAAACTTACACCAATGATTACCAGAGATTTTAATTGCAATGTTACAGGCAGCGGGAGATCATTGCCATCTCCTGAACCTGCAGCAGTTATGTAGGATGCCATCGCAGTGGTAATTTAGGAAGAACTCTTGTCATTATCTGCCTGGCTTGGTCAAAAAGGAGTGATGAGGGTGGTGGTGTTTCGTGCTGAGAAAATGCCCATGACTTAGCAAGCTGGAGCACAGGAGGTTCAAGCTGAAGATGAGGAGAAACTTTGTGAGTGTGAGGGTTCTGGAGCATGGCCCAGGCTGCCCAGAGAGGTTGTGGAGTCTCCTTGTGTGGAGACCCCCAAAGCCCTGGCCGTGTTCCTGTGTGACTGCTCTGGTGACCCTGCTCTGGCAGGGGTTGCACTGGGGGAGCTTTCCAGGGCCCTTCCAGCTCCTCATACTCTGTGTGTGACTGGGTTCAGTGAGCTGCACCATCTCGGGTTTAACCACTGCAGCACGTAGACTTCATTCAACCCATGCATCTTATTATTAGTGTTTTCTTTCTCAACTGAACCCAAAAGGAAGCTCGAATGGCCATACCCTGATTTTTCAGCTTGTTCATATTCGTTTTATAAAATGTTATTACTCTGAAAAGAATTAAACAATTGCCAGTTTACAGAATCATTACTTTTGATTTTGTTGTTTCATTTCTTCTGCTTTGTCTCTTACAAGCAAACTAACCAGACCTTTAGAGGGCTGTTGGCAGGATTACATGGGGATAGCGAGAGTGTAATGAGGAAGGAGCTGCTGACTCAACTAGGTAGGGAAAGCTAGGG